>NC_050528.1:9834999-9843623 GCF_002922805.2 Oryzias melastigma
ATATATATATATATATATATATATATATATAGATATAGATATAGATATAGATATAATAAAGCCACCTTTTTTGTTTTATTTTGATCTTTTTCTGCGCCACAATGTCACAAACTTAAAGAAAATACCTTAAACAGCAATTATTAGGTTAAAAATTATTGCAACCAAAATGGATTAATTAGATTAATTCATTGCAAATCACAATTAATTGCACAAAAAATGAATCTCATGACAGCACTATATTAAATAATAATAACATAATGCTGAAAAGACAGTTTACACTTTTATAAAAAATCGATCATTATTTATCTCACAACAATCTAAACCAATAAGAAGGGACAAAAGAGCGAACATTAAAATCAACCTCTGCTCTCCACCACCTACTGTGTATCATTTAAGCTGCTTTCCTGTTTGAAGGTGGAAAAGACCAGGCACTACCTGCTGCTGAGGGAGAAGCTGGAGGCGACTCTGCAGGCGGGACAGGATGCACTTTACAAGAGCAACGATTTCAGTGACTTTGCAAAGGGGCCCGCTGTCTGTCAGAGCCCGAGCAGCAGCCCGGTCCACGAAAGCCCCAACGAGAGGCAGAGAGAGCTGGCTGCTAAGGTGACTGCTTCCACACAGACTTCTGTTTCTTTCTGGTTTTGTTTTTTGTTTTTATCTGTGAAAAGAAAAAACAAATCTTCCCTCTCCTCCTTGTAGTGTCTGCGTTTGCTGATGCACACCTTCAACAGAGAGTACAGCCAGGTGAGCAGCAGTGCCAGTGAGAGCAAGGTGAGCCCCAGCCTAGGCCCTCTAACCCAGCCCAACAATCCTACTATAAGCATCGTGTTTACATTGATTCTATTTTAAAACCCTACATTACTCAGATTCAGTCAGCTTTCTGCAGACATCCATTCAAACATTTGCTTATAACAAAGATATTTCACTATTAATTAATTGTAATGATTTAAGCAAGTTTTCTGAACTTCATGTTTTTAGAACCACCCTGCTAACCTTAGTTAAAGGGTAACCAAACAGGACAGTTGAAGGCTGACTCTGTTCTCAACCCAGATTTGAAAAAAAAAAGTTAAAAAAGGGGGCGGGGCTAGGGGAGGCGGGTTGAGCGGAGGAGGTGTGGTCTAGATATGTGATTGACAGTGACACTGAGTTTAGCTTGAGATAACTAAAACATCTTTTAATTATTGTATTGATAAAAAATAAAATAAATGAATAAAAATCATAAAGTTCAGGAGACCCAAGCAGGCTGTCTCCCCATCCCACAGCCGCTCTTTGTCTGCCGGCCAGCCAGCTTTCCAAGGGCCGGTTTAGCGAGCGAGCAAGCTCTGCCGTTCTCGACTTAGCAGAGTGTCCTCCATTGCTCCCAGCGTTGCGGGGCGTCCACCACTCTTGGGGTATCTTCTACTGCTCTCGGCGTCACAGAGCGTTCTCCATCACTCTCTCGGCGTCCTCTTCCACTTGCTGCGTCGTAGGGCATCCTCCAATGCTCTTGGTCTCGCGAGGCATCCTCCATCGCTCTCGGGTGTCCTATGCCCCTTTCTGCGTCTCATGGCATCCTCCAAAGCTCTCCGGGCGTCTTCTGCCTCTTTCTGCATTCCGGGGCGTCCTCCATCGCTCTCTAGGCTTCTTCCACTGCTCTCTGCGTCACAGGACGTCCTCCACCACTCTCGGGGCTTCCTCCACAACTCTTAAAGCATCCTCCACCTCTCTGTGTCGCGGGGCATCCACCATCGCTCTTGGCATCGCGGGGCGTCCTCCACCACTCTCTGGGCGTCCTCCACCACTCTCTGGGCGTCCTCCACCGGTCTTGGCGTCGCAGGGCGTCCTCCACTGCTCCTGGCATTGCGGGGCGTCCTCTACCACTTTTTGGGCGTCCTCCACCAGTCTTGGTGTCGCAGGGCGTCCTCCACTGCTCCTGGAGTTGCGGGGTGTCCTCCACCACTCTCTCTTGTCGTCCTCCACCGGTCTTGGCGTCACAGGGCGTCCTCCACTGCTCTTGGCATCGCTGGGCATCCTCCACCGCTCTCTGGGCGTCCTCAACTGCTGTTGGCATCGCGGGGCATCCTCCGCCACTCTCTGGGCGTCCTCCACTGCTCTTGGCGTCGCGGGGCATCCTCCACCACTCTCTGGGCGTCCTCCACCGGTCTTGGTGTCGCAGGGCGTCCTCCACTTCTCCTGGCATTGCGGGGTGTCCTCCACCACTCTTTGGGCGTCCTCCACCAGTCTTGGTGTCGCAGGGCGTCCTCCACTGCTCCTGGAGTTGCGGGGTGTCCTCCACCACTCTCTCTTGTCGTCCTCCACCGGTCTTGGCGTCACAGGGCGTCCTCCACTGCTCTTGGCATCGCTGGGCATCCTCCACCGCTCTCTGGGCGTCCTCAACTGCTGTTGGCATCGCGGGGCATCCTCCGCCACTCTCTGGGCGTCCTCCACTGCTCTTGGCGTCGCGGGGCATCCTCCACCACTCTCTGGGCGTCCTCCACCGGTCTTGGTGTCGCAGGGCGTCCTCCACTTCTCCTGGCATTGCGGGGTGTCCTCCACCACTCTCTGGGCGTCCTCCACCGGTCTTGGTGTCGCAGGGCGTCCTCCACTGCTCCTGGCGTTGCGGGGTGTCCTCCACCACTCTCTGGGCGTCCTCCACTGCTCTTGGCGTCGCAGGGCGTCCTCCACTGCTCTTGGCGTTGTGGGGCGTCCTCCACCACTCTCTGGGCATCCTCGGCCCCTCTTGTCGTGAGTTCAACTGGTTCAGTGTCGCAGTGTGAGCTCCAGCGCTCTTGGTGTCCCGGGGAGAACTCAAACGGTCGAGGTTTAACTCCCGAGCATGTCGAGGGTTCAAAGATGGGCGGGGCTTTTATACTGGATCTCGGAGCATGATGACGTGAAAATTCTGGGACCTGCACCAGTTGACCAATCACAAAATTTAACTGTAATACCTTGTTTCAACCTTTAGAGGGCAGCACACAGACAGTTTTAAACCGTTTTTCAGGAAATAGACAGGTTTTTTGATTGTAAAAAAAGGTGCCAAAAAGTCCCATTTAAAGAGGTCAAAAGCCATAAAAGTCAATTTAGAGTTTGGTTACCCTTTAAATGCTTTGTTTTTCATAGTAAAATGTTTTATTTCAAATCAGTTTGACTTTTCTAACTAAAACAAAATCATGAACTCTGTCTGTTCCCTCATTCCTCACAGTGTCTGCAGTTCAGAAATAGCGAGACCTCCCCTAACACAATAACACTTTTAAACGCAAACAGGCGAGGGGCTCCTAGATATACTTAGTTTGTTTTTCATCATGTGGTGGTTCTACACAAATATCTGACAGACAAAAACCAAATTGTTAATTCAGTTGTTTTCTGAATGCATGTTTGTGTCGTCTGTGCTTAATCGTTTGCTGGTATGTGTTGTCTCTGTATTTGTCCTGTTCTTGTCACCATGTGTGTGGATGTTTACGGGTGTGTTTTAGCTCTCGGAGATCTCGGCGTCGCTCATGAGAGAATCGTCCTCGTCTGGACTGAGCACGCTCACTCCCTCCTCCACCTGTCCTTCATTGATTGATGGACACTACGACATGAGGTAGTTAAAGTAATACGTAATTTTCCCACATTGTTTTTGTTTACAGGATTGTTTTCGAAGTACCAATCCAATCGTCTTTTGATTGATTTTAAAAGCATCCCCAGTGGACTTTTAATTATGATTATGAGTTTTTTTATTGCCAAAACCCCCAAAAACTGTTGTTTTATAGAACAGAAGTTCTTTAGTAATTTGCCTCGAGTTGTGGGCAGAACTGTTGATGCAGAGTAGTCCCGCCTCAGCTTCCACAACATCCCTCAGGCTAACATTAGGAGTGCAACAAAAATGGTGAGAAATATTGGAGATATCCAGTTTTGAACAAATAATCCAGATCGGATAAGGAAAACTAAGATCTGGTCAGCTATAACAAAAATGTTATGAATTAAGAAATACTCAAAAAATACATTTTATTCTTAATGTCACAAAAATATGTTTTCATAGGAGTGGGTCTTTAATGAAAACCTTAAGTTTTAACATATTTTCTAGGGCTGGGTTTTGCCAATAATTTCCAGAATTGATTATCTTTGCGTCACCAAACCCTGGATCTATTCAATTCCGATTATTTTCAATTATTTTGATCCACTAAATTCAACTCAATTTTGAGTCTACATGACTTACACATTTAAACACATTTGTTTAGAAATACATTAATAATTAATAAATATGTTTGTAAGATATTCATATTGATCTGATACAGTTCACATACTGTAAATGTATTTGTGAAATTATAATTGAATTATTAAAATTATTTATACTACAGTTTTGTATGGATTCTCAAACAGAGAAGCATCAAGAATTGTTCTGCCTCTCCTGGAGGGTGTTTCAGTTTTTCCACTAGGTGGCGATCGTGCTATAGCATTTCACCTTATTCCAGACGAAGAAGAAAGTTTGAGCAAAAATGGGTTAATTAAAAAAAAAGTTTCCTTAAAAGAGTTTAGAAATTCATATCTGTGAATACATAAAGATGTTAATTTCGTCAGCAAAGTATGTTTACGTCGATTAAGTGTTAGCATTAGCCGTCCTATAAGAAATTCCATTAACCGTTAGCATCAAGCTAGCGGACTTTAGCATTATGCGTTGGAAAAATCTCTACTTTTATGGACTGATTATTAATCTATTAAGCTTAGGTTGATTTTTATTAACCCAACTCTAATATTTTCTTGAGAAATTATTAGCCTATTGAGATTTTTTTTTTTGCTAAGATGTGCTAACATGCTTCTGCAGACTCACTGAACTGAGCTCCGGAGCGTCCACTCCAGACTTGGACCCCTTCAGCCCAGTGGACCGGAAGAAAGCTCTCAGAGGATGCACGTTTGTTCCTGACATCCAGGAGATCCGTGTCAGGTCAGATGTTACTGACAAACTTTTTTCTTCTTGAAATATATATTATGTTTCACATGTATATACATAATTATATTTGTGGGTGAATTTAAGCAATATAAAAATCTTTCCTTCACTAAATCAGAGAAAATGTAAGACTGTTCATAGATTCCAGTATTTTCAATACGGTTCTAATTTAAATAAATTTAAAAAAATCTTAATTTTTTTCCCATACTGTAAAAATGTAAGCAAAACTCTTTTTCTTCTATATTAAATGCAGTCCCATCGTGTCAAAGAAAGGCTATCTGCACTTCCTGGAGCCACACACCAGCGGCTGGGTGAGGCGTTACGTGGTGGTGCGCCGGCCTTACGTGTACCTTTACCGCAGCGAGCGAGACAGCGTTGAGAGAGCGGTCATCAACCTCTCTTCTGCTAAGGTGGAATACAGCGAAGACAAACAGACACTTCTGCGGGTAATTTCAGTTTGAGCTGGAAACAAAGGAAAACCGTGTGGTTGTTCCCGCTCGAGTTCTCATAACCTTTGTGTGTTTCACGTCTCAGACTCCCAACACGTTCGCCGTGTGCACGGAGCATCGTGGGATTCTGCTGCAGGCCTCCAACGACAAGGAGATGCATGACTGGCTGTACGCCTTCAACCCTCTCTTAGCCGGCACCATCAGGTGGGTGGTGAGAAAACGGCCTCCAAGTTTAAAGTGAATTGTGAAAATGTAACTTTAAAAATGGACTTTCAAAGCAGCAATTGTTATATTATTTTCTCTTAATTTCTGAACAATATTTTTTAATAAAGAGATAAAAGTGTGTAGAAGGTTTTGGATAAAGTTTAGATAAATGTCAAGCTCAAGACCATTTTGTCAATAATAACTTAAACATTAACAGTCGTGATGGACTCCATGTTCAGGGTGAACTCCAACTTTACCCTGAAGTCAGTGTGTTAATCTCCAGCGAACCTCGTGATCCCAAAGTAAAAATAGAAGAAAAAATTGATTTATTTATTTAGGATTTTAAGGTGCATTACTATATATATGTAAAAAAAAGGGCAATTCCTTCTCATAATAAGTCTTGCGACACAATGAATACTGTTTTTCATAATTATAATAATAACATTTATTTATTTATTTAGGCTTTTATTTATTTAATGCCACTTTTAAATAATTAACAACACATGTATTTATTTATTTCATATTAAATTTATTTATTTCAAATTGGCTCTTTTAACCCACAATGGCAATGAAATAAATAAATATGTCATTAAATACTTAAATTTTCCATTTTAATATTTTAATGCCACATTTATTTCAACATTTATTGATTTGTTGCCACTTTTAAATTATTAATGACACATTTATTTAATGGTTTATATATTTATTTCAATTTGTCTCTTTCCAGACTCCATACTTTACAGTCTTACCTTGTTTAAAAATAACCTGCAATCGATGAAATCTGCCAAGTAGTATTTGTGAAGTTTTAAGGCTTGTCACTACACTCTTTTTAGGCACTTTTCTCAGACAGACATGAACATTTTCACACTTTTCTCTCTTGTTTAAAGTCTTTTATTTTAGAAAAATAAGTCCAGTATTAAACAATAAAAACAAAGAACCGGTTGCAATCAAAGCTTCATGTAGATTTGGACAGTTGAAAGCATTCTGTACAACATGAAAGATATTTTTAACCTTTATTTAGCCTGGGAATTCCTAATGAGATAAAAACATCTCTTTTCCAAATGAGCTCTGGGGGAAAAAATAAAATTCATAAACTATTTAAAACATTCACATTCTTAGTAATGTGAATGTAATTCTTGGTAATGTCAGTAGAAAAGATTCTTGCGATTTTAAAGAATAATTACCAGTTTCTCTTGGTTTGATATAATGACAGAGATAGGAAAGAAGGAAATGCAGAATACTTTTATATATTAAGATGTACCAGTGTGTATGTCTGCAGTATTTTTAGTGTTGACTACACATGTATGAAGTTCACAGTAGTGAGTATGAAGCTTAAATTTTGTGGTGAATCACAGAGAAGCATGATAAAGAGTCCAGAACTTTCAATGGGGCATTCATGTATTTAAGAACTCCATTATCTAAAACTCATTAAAAAAAAGTGGCATTAAAAGAGAATGCAACCTGTTTCGGAAAAAACAGAACAATCTTGACTTTTTTACCAATTGCATTAAAATGCCAGGATGTAACTGTCTCTGTTTTGGTCCTTTGAAGAGTTAAAACTGTGTGACTAACTCGCGCATTTCTCTTTGTTTTTGAAAGGACCATTAATTTGCTCTTTTTTGCATCATAAAGATTTAGTAATCTGTCCTGTAATGTAGATAGACTTATTGGTACTATAAAGGAACATATCATCTGCATATAAATGATATCTAGAGTTAACAAAATCCTGGCCGTTATTTATATAAGTAATGAATAGAAGGGGACCCAAAATGGAGCCTTGTGGCACTCCTTTTGTCAGTGGAAGAATATTAGAACAAATGTTATCTGACTTCGTACATTGAGATCTGTCAGTGAGATAATTACAAATCCACCCAATTGCAGTTTTAGAAAGACCAATATTGATCAGACTATCTTTGAGTTGGGTTGATTGACAACCAATCAGGATGCAGAACACAGTGTGCTGCAAAATTGCTGTGAGAAAAATCTAGAATTTTAATGAACCAGATTTTCCATTTTTTTGCATTAAACTATTAAATATAACAGAAAAAACATAAATTACATATAATCTAACATGACTTAAATAATAGCATTAAATAAAAGAGCATTAAATAATATGTCTTATAATTAGAATACAGATCAGATAGTAAATCTCCTGTATATTTAAGGCACCCCTCAGTTTGACAAATGTGTTTTGTATTTTCAGGTCGAAGCTCTCCAGGAGAAAGTCAGTCCAATCGGTCCCGGCCGCTCAGAGGATGTGAGAGGTGAACCAGCCTGGTTGGAACGAGAAACACAAAACTACCACTACAATCTTAAAGCTTGGCTCAGCATCTTGCTTTGATGAACAAAAACAATATAACAGACTTATCCATCTCTGTAGTGACTGCCCCCCGTCCCCAAAACCCCCTCGGTCGAACACCAGTCTCTTGTCTCACTTTTTGCAGTCCTCTTCTTCTTCTTCAGCCTTGCATGGTGTGTCCCTCCTCTGTCTTTTAGAATAGTTCATAAGAAAACTAACTATCCAAACCTGGTAATTACCTTAGCTGTGCAGTGCATTACAACTAGTTCATTTTTATGGACTTGAAGGAATATGTTATCTTCTAGGCTTCAAGTTGCCTGTAAATAATTATTTTATCTCAAATTGACAAAAAAAAGGAAGAAAGTGACAGGAAAAATATCTAAACACAAACCATTAATGCAGCTGGAGAAGAGAAAAACAGTAAACAGGATGTTTGTGTGTTGAGTGCTGGGTTGAAAGCTTCACTTGCTATCTTTAGATATCACATTACCTCAGCCTGGATGGGCTCGATGCTCTGCAGCATGGAGTGTTCTACTGCGAAGGTTGCTCTTCATTTGAAAAATACAGTAGCATGAGAAGAGATGGACAGAAGAATACGCTTCTGTCATTTTGTTTTTTCTAAGCTCTTGTTTCATGAAAAATAAGTTCAGAGAAGGAATTTAAGGAGAGACTTGGAATGTTTTTGCTTCTTTTCTTACTCATTGTTATAATTTAAAAAAATATATATTTTGCAGATTATTTGCACTGTTGTTGAGAGTTGTGTTGT
>NC_050528.1:9843675-9845901 GCF_002922805.2 Oryzias melastigma
TTATAATTATGATAATGGTTTAAATCATATTTCAATTTTGTTTTATGGGGAAAACTCTCATGACAGAGTCGCAGTGAAAGCTGTTTTTGACGGCGGAGGATGCATCATGATAAGGGGGATTATTTGCATTCAGGAAACAAGAGGATACCTAAAGCCTGACTTTTGCGAAACTGAGCAAATTCACCTGTAAAATTCAGAAAATGATTCAAAGCTGTTTGAAAAAACATGTGTCTTGTAAAAAAGTGACATTCTTGTCCATTTTTGAAGGAATAACTTTGTGGTTTTGAAGTCTGCTCTTTAACCTGTTCCTACCTACGTTCATCTTGCTACCATACGATGCATTATGAGTTCTGCTAACCTACAGTAATGTTCTTGCATCTTTATTATTAACAAGCAACACGAGACAGAAATTATTAAAAAATCAGTTTTTCTAAGCCAGCAAGGCCAAGTGGGGCCCATACGGCTTAAAAGTGGGCAGAAAATGTGGGCCCCGATTGGGTTTGCCCACTTTGGCTAAGGTGGGCACTCGGTAGGTAAGCTTGCTACGTTAGCCATCCGTCTGGTGGATAGCATAGTGTGCTAGCGACCTCCACTGTAGCGAGCTCTGTTGTATCAAGCTAGCGAGCTACACTGTAGTTAGCTACTAAGCTCAGTTGTTTTGAGCTAGCAATGCTCCACTGCATCAAGCTAGCTAGCTCCAGTGTATAAAGCTAGCAATCTCCGCTGTGTCAACTGAGCTAGCAAGTTACACTGTAGCGAGCTAGCAAGCTCCATCGTTTTGAACTAGCAATGCTCCGCTGTATCAAGCTAGCCAGCTCCAGTGAACTAAGCTAGCAAGCTCTGTTGCATTGAGCTAGCGAGCTTCGATGTAGCGAGCTACGCTGTATCAAGCTAGCGAGCTTTGATGTAGTGAGCTACGCTCTATCAAGCTAGCGAGCTCCGATGTAGCGAGCTAGTGAGCTAGAGTATAGCAAGCTAGCAAGCTCTGTTGTATCGAGCTAGTGAGCTCCGTTTGTATTGAGCTAGCGAGCAGACCCGCTGTCCACCAGGCGGCTGCCTAGCGTAGCGAACCTACCCTCGGAGTGCCAACTAAAGCCAATGGGGGCAAACACAAGTGGGCCACCACTGAAACTGCGGGCAAACCCATTTGGGGGCCACATTTTCTCCCCACTTTGAAACCATGCGGGCCCACCAGCCCTTGCTGACTGGGTTCCCCTTTCCCTGTAGTAGAGACGTAAATAAAAGAAACAAATTCAAAACCAATCGACTGATCGGTGAGACTTTATATAACAAGTTATCATTTTTTAAAATCTTCAACAAGCACTTATTTTGCCGGTTTGAAGGCCGCAGACTTCTTTAAATGAATGAACCAACTTGTTGTAGCCTAACAGAAAGGGCGACGTTGTAATTGACCCTGGACCTGTTTGTAGAGCGCTTGCTTTAAGTGGACAGAAGTGTTTTCCATGCACCAGATAGTGCCTCCCTTCTTTCATTTTTTATTTTTTTTCTCATTCAGAAACACAAAAATGTTAGTGCAAGAGTCACAATTTAAGCTGTTTTGTCATTTGAGTCCAGTGAATATTGTTACTAATCTTCTGTTTTATTGCCTGTGACAGTACAGTACAGAGTATTTGTCATTATCCCTGACTGTCATTGTTGCCTTTTCAGAGCACCTCTTGTATGGAGCTAAGTTGGGGCCAATATTATTTAAAACCCAAATAGAAACAAATTGAAAAAAAAAGGTTTTTTTTGCCCTCGAAAAAGTAAAATGTCCAGAACTTTTTGCTATTCTAAAGTATACTTTAATATTTTCATCTTCAAAAGTTCAATTTTTAGGTATAAAAAACTAAAAATTTAAATATCAAAAATTATTTTCAGTTTAACATTTTTTTTAATTTTTTATTTTAAATCATTGTTTTCCATTTCAGTTTCAAAACTTTTGGCCCTGTTGTGGTGTGTTGGGGCGGGGCTAACACAGTGGACCAATGAAAATCGATAAGGGTGGTGACTTCAGCCCCGGTGCATTCACTGACTCTTTTTATGTTACATACAGACAATGAATATGACACTAAGACACTGTATAAGTTGTGTCTCCCGTGGCGTAATGGCTAGAATGCTGGTAAAAAACACTTTTTTTTTGTGTGATATGAACATCTTTTTTTAAAACTACTATTACATAGTCTTGCACATTACGGAAATGTCAGTCTGTGAACGCACCGGGACTGA
>NC_050528.1:9846063-9856203 GCF_002922805.2 Oryzias melastigma
TTTAAAGCTGAAAATATTGAAGCATTTTTTAGAATATCAATATTTTGGAAATTTTACTTTTTTGGGGGGCCAAAAATGTTTTTTTCAATTTGTTTCTATTTGGGTTTTAAATAATATCGGCCCCAATTTAGCTCCATACTCTCGGCTTTTGTGCTGCTAGATGTTTGACAGCCTGATGTGTTCAAACCCTGTATAGTATGATCAGCTTTGCTGCTCTAATTGCTCCTTGTTGCTTTTATCTGTGAAATCATGGAGGAATACTAGCGAAAATCAGGTGGAAATTATTCGACATATTCCAGAGGGAGATGATGTCAGAGGCATATGGTCGGTCAGCCAATCTGCCTTTTGTTGTGGACCTCGACTTATGGCCAGTAAACAGAAAGGTTAATCAACTGTGTGTCGCAGGCCAGCCAACCTGTTGAGCAACGCAGTGTTTAATCTGTCTGAAAGCAAATAACATCCACCAGTTTGTAGAAACATGCATCCAATTCCTAGTTATTCCTCCAAGTACAATATACTGCACAATGGTACACAAGTATATTTTATTTGCACAAGACATATTTATTGTTTTTGAAGCATATGTGTAAAAAACTCCTTCAGTTCCAGATCCGGAATCCCAAATGAAAAGGTGTCAAGAAAACCCACTTTGTGAGACAGTTTTAGCGTGTTGGCCAGTACTTGAGTCGATTGTTTTCTATTTGGATTAACTGTCATATTGTGGATTGAAGCATGCAGATCCACTTCTTCCTCTCTCCTGCCTTATCGCCCGCTAACGACAGCTCTCCACTCTTAAAACGCTCCTTGTAAAGTATTTCCATTTAACATCCTCGTAACTGGAAACCTTTTCCTCTCAGCTCTGTCTTGTATATAAATGGAGATTTGTGTGTTGGGTCTCTTCCCACAGATTATATTAACCCCCCGCCCTTTTTTTTGTCCCGGTATACTATAATGAATAAGAACAACTGTCCTGCTGTTTCGTCGAGTGTCCGCAGAGTGCTGACAAGTTTCCCTTTTTGCACATCTCTGCTCAGCGCTGGTTCTTCATTTCAGATGATCCCAGGTCTCTACTCCTGCTCTGAGCTGCTTAGCAGAAGCTGACACTGAGTCCGGTGACAGTCTTAATCTCAGTGCTCATGTCGATCTTTTAGGTGTTCAGGATTTTTTTTTTTATGTCTGTGGACACATAACAAAAATTGTCAATGAAAACTATGTAAATGAATAAATGAGTGTTGGAACCTACTCAACAGCTACATGTTGTCTGTTTCTTGTGTTGCGTATACTATTATATAACATCTGCTGCTTTAGAGACACGCCCTTTACTCAAGTTATGCTGCAGTAATAAATTTAATTATGCTTTCATTAAAGGTAATATTCTTTGAAAATAAAATTGCATGACATCTGAGATCAAAATGAAAGTTTATGGGGACATAAAGATCTGTAAATGAGATAAAACTACATTCAGAAGATAAACTAGAAAGAAATTGTAATATTTTTACAAGAATAGATAGAAGCTGATATGACTTGAAGCTTTTCTTCAGACTCTTAAAGGCTTGGACAAACTAAAAACTCCTTCAATTAACCTTCAGTGGAGAGCTATGGGGTCAGATTAGTGTCATAATTCAGAAGCATTGGGCTCAAGGTTCAGGGAGCATGGGACATCGTTTTCACACATGGATTGACCACCACAGAGTCCAGACCTGAACCCCATTGAGAAACTTTGGGATGTGCTGGAGAAGGCTTTGCGTGTGTTCCAATGAAATATTAAGGTGTATGACCCTTTTTTTTGGCCAGGCAGAGTATATTATTCGTTCCGGTAAAAGAATTGTTTTTTTTAACATGCTGGCTGCTTCCTGTTCATGTCCAGCACCACGTCCGTTCATATCTGGTACTGCGTCCAGTACCGCATCTGTTGCTGCATCAGGTACAGCGTCTTGAGAATTGTGGAACATCAGCCTTCGGCTCTGAAGAAGATCTCCTCTGCGTCTTCAGACCATGGTCGGAGAACGAAGTAGGAAAGGTTCAACAAGTACATTTTAGAAAAAAATTTTGTAAATAAACACATTTTTCCTTCTCTAGGCATCAGTCATTTCTGATCAGCATTTCGTCGATCTACAAGAACCGTCAGGACATCATTTCCCACAATGCATCTGTAGCAGGATGAAATGGGTGCACCTGCTCCACAGGTGTTTGGAATCCTCCTGATCGCTCTAAAGGTGTGGTGCAGCCTTTAAAAGCAGAGTCGCTTGTACCTGACACTGCACTCTAAAGAGGGGACGCCACACTGTGCTCCAGGTTCCAGGCCCAGTCAGTGGGTAAACTGGTGTAGGGACCTGTAGGTCCAGGGTTCCTGTCCACTGCACCTGAGAGCATGTGAGTTTTTAGGACACACAGACGAGTCGGACCGTGAGCCCCTGCTGCTTTGCCTGTGTTGCCTTCACCCTGCCTTGCTTGGCTTTGCTTTTGTTTACTGATTTTACGATAATTGCTCTTTTTACTTGGTTATGATTGGTGCCTGATTGCTGCCCTGACTGGCCTCTGCTCGGACGCCACAGCCTCTAACCTTTTTAACACCGTTTTGGTGAAATTGATAGCTGAAATCGCTAAAGCTAATAGCTGAAGCTAATGGCTGAAATCGCTGAAGCTAATGGCTGAAATCGCTGAAGCTTATAATAGCTGAAATCGCTGAAGCTAACAGCTGAAGCTAATGGCTGAAATCGCTAACGCTAATAGCTGAAGCTAATGGCTGAAATCGCTGAAGCTAACAGCTGAAATCGCTGAAGCTTATAATAGCTGAAATCGCTGAAGCTAACAGCTGAAGCTAATGGCTGAAATCGCTGAAGCTTATAATAGCTGAAATCGCTGAAGCTTATAATAGCTGAAATTGCTGAAGCTAACAGCTGAAATCGCTGAAGCTAACAGCTGAAATCGCTGAAGCTAATAGCTGAAATCGCTGAAGCTAATAGCTGAAGCTAATGGCTGAAATCGCTGAAGCTTATAATAGCTGAAAAAGCTGAAGCTTATAATAGCTGAAATCGCTGAAGCTAACAGCTGAAATCGTTGAAGCTAATAGCTGAAATCGCTGAAGCTAACAGCTGAAATCGCTGAAGCTAACAGCTGAAATCGCTGAAGCTAATAGCTGAAATCGCTGAAGCTAATAGCTGAAGCTAATGGCTGAAATCGCTGAAGCTTATAATAGCTGAAAAAGCTGAAGCTAATAGCTGAAATCGCTGAAGCTAATAGCTGAAGCTAATGGCTGAAATCGCTGAAGCTTATAATAGCTGAAAAAGCTGAAGCTAACAGCTGAAATCACTGAAGCTAATAGCTGAAGCTAATGGCTGAAATCGCTGAAGCTTATAATAGCTGAAAAAGCTGAAGCTAACAGCTGAAATCGCTGAAGCTAACAGCTGAAATCGCTGAAGCTTATAATAGCTGAAAAAGCTGAAGCTAATAGCTGAAATCGCTGAAGCTAACAGCTGAAATCGCTGAAGCTTATAATAGCTGAAATCGCTGAAGCTAACAGCTGAAATCACTGAAGCTAATAGCTGAAATCGCTGAAGCTAATAGCTGAAGCTAATGGCTAAAATGGCTGAAGCTTATAATAGCTGAAAAAGCTGAAGCTAATAGCTGAAATCGCTGAAGCTAATAGCTGAAGCTAATGGCTGAAATCGCTAAAGCTTATAATAGCTGAAAAAGCTGAAGCTAATGGCTGAAATCGCTGAAGCTAATAATAGCTGAAATCGCTAAAGCTTATAATAGCTGAAATTGCTGAAGCTAATAGCTGAAATCGCTGAAGCTAACAGCTGAAGCTTATAGCTGAAATCGCTGAAGCTTATAGCTGAAATCGCTGAAGCTAATAGCTGAAATCGCTGAAGCTTATAATAGCTGAAATCGCTGAAGCTAATAGCTGAAATCGGTGAAGCTTATAATAGCTGAAATTGCTGAAGCTTATAATAGCTGAAATTGCTGAAGCTAATAGCTGAAATCGCTGAAGCTTATAATAGCTGAAATCGCTGAAGCTAACAGCTGAAGCTTATAGCTGAAATCGCCGAAGCTTATAGCTGAAATCGCTGAAGCTAATTGCCAGCTACAATATTAGTGAAATGTGAAATTAGCCTCCAAATGTTTGAGTTAAAGGTGCTGCAACCTGCATTCTTTAGTTAACTTTTAAACTTTTATCTCTAAGGAACTCAAAGTGGATTCTCACCAAGAATGAAGATTCAATACTCAATACAATAGGTGAATGTAACATTTAAAATATGTGAGCTTAAAAGGTGAAAATATGCATTTGAAAAACAATACCTGCTGTTTTTCTCCTAAAACCTGTCAAACATCCCAAAATACTGATATTAAAATTTTACTTGGCAGATTTTCAAATGGAGCCCCAAACAAAACTGCTACACGGAGCTGGACAATAAAATGTTAATTGATCAAATAAAACAATAACAACATTAAAAGTAGACTAACCTCTAACTCGGGGGTGTCAAACTCATTTTGATTCAGGGGCCGCATTCTGATCTCAAGTGGGCCGAACAAATAATATAGAACAAAATAAACTATGGTTGACTTGTTATCTGTTGCTTTGTTTTTTTCTCATTTGAAAAAAATGCCACAAATAACCTAGTAGCATTATCATGTATTAGTACACATTTTTCACTGAGGCAAAGGGATTTCAAATCAAATAGATTTCACTTTTTTTTTAAAAAAAGATTGTTTATTTAATTTTATACAGACTGATAGTAAACTCAAGAGGGGGTTATAGAAAAAAAAATTAAAAACCGTGCCTTAAATTTTTATCAGTAAAAAAAATAAAATTCAACTAAATTAAAATTGCAAACACAGGACTTTTGGGAGTTAACCTCCCTTTCTCTCTTGAAACTCGGCCTTGTTTGGCCATCACTGGGCCGCCAATATCAGGATTCAGATTCTGTGTAACAAAAAAAATCACAACGTCAATATTAGTGAGTAAAATATAAAGGAAAATCCAAAAAAAAAAGAAGTCCAAAAATCTTTTCCAGCACTCCCCCTGGTGGCGGATTTGTGCATTGCGGTCATTTCTTTACAGAACCATAATTCTCCACAGGAATGGGTTAGAAACTTGATTTTTCTTCTTTTTTTTTCCAACATCCTTATTCTTTTTTTCTCTTCATGACGGTCGGATTAAACCATCTGGCAGTTTGGATGCGGCCCACAGGCTGTATTTTTGTGAAGAAAGAGCACACAAGGTTTTGGATGACCATCAGTTATTTCTGCACAACACAGCATTGCAGAGAAAAACTCTGGTGCAACATGACCCCGACAGTTCAGTATTTTGTTCCCTAAACGGCCTCATTAACGTCCAATACTCTCTCTGTGTTTGTTGCATAACATTCTGTACTTTTGCTCCAGGTGAACACCGGCGTGCACGGACACATGCGGCGTGCACGGACACATGCAGCAGCCTGTGTGAGGCTGTGTTTCTGAGTGTTCCATTATTGATTATGGACTCGTCATGTTCCCCGGCACAGCAGCGCCAAACTAATGCCTAATCAAAAGAGCGTGGAGTGCCGGGCTCTTCACAAAGGCAGTGGACTGAGTCAGGGGTCGTCGCCTCTCATGTTTCTCTTTCCGTGTGTGCTCGTTGGAGAGCTTTCACTGCACACTCATTTTAGGGAGAACACGGCACTTTTTTTGGTAAAGGAGGAAGTGGCAAATTCAAGTTGGGACCTTTAAGGGAGGGGATTGTTCCTCCATTAGAGCGTTTTAGCATCAGCTTAGCCTTTTTCATGTTGGTTTTAGTAACTGTTTTAAAATGGTTTGTATTCATTTTAGATTTTATTATGGATCGGTCCATATATAACGGAGCGATGTCGGCTACCCACCAACCCATTTATACACACAAACCGAGGAGTCTAATAGTTTGTGTAAATGTTATTCTGTGTGTAGATTTGAATAAAATCACAACTATGCATTGTGTTTCCTATATAATAACCTATTTATTAAAAAAAAAAAGTTTGAAATCTCCATCATTAGTTCCACTTTGTTCAAAAATATTTATACCATGATTCAGATTTTTTTCCTTTTTAAAATCGGGCGAAAATTAAGCATTTATGTTCATTTTACTGTGTCTGCTGAGAGATGTCTTATTGTTTTTGTACTATTCCAAAATGGCGTCGCTCTTCATGTTTCTTGGACAGCAGTAAAAGCCTGCTTATAATCTCGCTTTGGGTCTCCTTGGCTGGTGGTGGAAGATGCTTTATAAATAAATAAAATGAATAGATGAATGAAACTGAAGATGGAGGAATTCTTAAGAATTCAGGAAGGAAATGATTTAACTCTAAACTGTGTCAACTGATGAATGAGTTACAGCTTAAGACAAAACTGTAAACAACTAAATAAAAAAAATCAAAGAACATAAACACTGAAGCTTAGGTGTTAAAGGGTTAACAGCCAAAAAAAAAACAAAAAAAACAAAAACAAACGTCTTGCTCCTGAGAGCCCATTTCCCTCCAATCTGGGCTACAGATGTCTCTATTGTTAACTACATTTTTTTTCTGAAAGAAATTTGTTCTACAAATTGAGTACAGTAAATCCCTATTGGTTTAGTTTTTATGACCAAGAAGCAAAACAAAAGTAAAACTAGAAAAGTTGCATTACTTGCGATAATACTACTGTGAATGCTTTTTGCTAAATCTGGTTGCTGAAAATACTAAAGCAATTTACTCTAATTGCTGAAGGGATTTTCTGAAAATGCAAAAGCTATTTGCAAAATGCAAAATTTGCCTTTAGACTTTAAGTTTTGTTGACAAACCGTGGAAATTGGCCTACATTTCTGAAAAATGTTAGTGTTTGCTTAAAAATCCCCAATACATGCCAATTTTGCAAAAACATGAAGTGTTGTCCCTAAATAAGAGCTAAACTCTAAATTAGCCCAAAAACCTTAGAAGATGCTAAATTAGCCTAAAAAGCTAGCACAACTAGCCTAAAAATCCTCAGTGAAATTAGTCAAAAACGTTAGCCTGTTGCTAAAATGTTAGATTTCTAATTATTTTAAAATGACTGAAAACAATGGTTTCAAAGTGCACTACGTTTTTTGAAGAATTTGAAAAATTTCTCATTCACTTCCTATGGGGTATATTTTTTCATATTTCAAAAACTATAAAGTTTATGAATCCAAAAAGTACAAGGATTTTTGGGCTTATTCCGAGTTAAGCTAGTATTTTAGTAACATGCTAGCTTTTTGGCTAATTTGGCACCTTCTCAGATTTGTTAGGTTAATTATGAGTTGAGCTTGTATTTTAGTAATGTATTAGCTTTTTTGGCTAATTTGGCATCTATTGAGGTTTTTTTTGGCTAATTTTGAGTTAAGCTAGTATTTTAGTAACATGCTAGCTTTTTGGCTAATTTGGCACCTACTGAGATTTTTAAGGTTAATTCTGAGTTGAGCTAGTATTTTAGCAATGTATTAACTTTTTTGGCTAATTTGGCATCTACTGAGGCTTTTTGGGGCTAACTTTGAGTTAAGCTAACATTTTAGCAACGTGTTAGCTTTTTAGGCTAATTTTTTTCTTTTTTGGCTAGTTTGGCACTCACTAAGGATTTTTGGGATAAACTTAAGTTCATACTTTTACGCATTTTTAGATTTTACAAAATTTGTTTCAAATTTTTTAAGAAATTCTTCAAATTCTGCACTTAATGCGATTTCTGCAATTTTAAGCCCTTTAGCAATTTCAGCAATATGCAAATAGCTTTAGCATTTTCAGCAATTATAGTAATTTTTTTCTGCATCTTTAGCAAAAAGCATTCACACCAGCATTATTGGACGTAATGCAAGTTTTCTAGTTTCTATTGCATCTTTACCAAATTTATAATGTAAAGTTAGAAGGTTAAATAAAATAAGAAATAACTTTTGTTTAGCTTTTCCACTAGTTTTCTTTCATTAAAAAATGTACCTGCAGAAAATAATCAAATTGAAGAAAACTGGGTTTAACTATTGTGTTCCTGCTATTAAAGCTCGTTTGGAGGAATCAGATGGGGGTGTTGGAAAAGTAAGATAAGGAGCGTGAGCGGTACACCGCCGGAAGCCGTGGTCAATCAGCTTTGCAGTTAACGTGACTGTCATCATGTACCCTTAACACGCATATCTGAGCATGTGTGTCCAGTATTTTGTTTCCCCACATACATTCACAGAGCTATCGTTCTATACTTCTGGGGCCAGGATATCCTATTCCTGCCCTTTAATTATGCACATTAAGAAGGCCCCCCATCTGAGGTTTGGGTCCAGGTGATGCTGCTCCTTGGTTTGATCGTTTATTCGATTGTACTGCATGAAGAGCAGGACGGCAGGCTCAAGACTCACCTTTCTAATCTTCTTTGGGTAATTTTTTTTTTAAAGTAACGTGCAATTTTGGGGATTTATCAAGATTTCTTCTGTCGTTGCGGAGCTGCTGGACCGCTATGTAAGTAAACAATGAGTGGTTATCATGATTGAAAGCAACACCACTGATGCTGATAAGGTGACATAAATCTGAGAAGCTTCTAGAGATTGGAAAAAAATATATATTAGAAAAGATTAGTAATTTGCGTTTTTATAAATTTAGTGTTAATAGAAATTTGAATTAAAGAACTTTATTTTTAGATGCTAATATTTATATTTTTTACTACAGAAATGATTTTGTGGTGAAAAGTATCTTTAAATATAACATTTATCTTGGATTTCTTGCTTGTAGGCATTAAATAAATGCAAATAAATGAAAAAAAAGTTTTTTTTACTTTAAAGAAATACTTTTGTTGTTCTATATTTTAATTCAGTGTGCGTCTGCATGTGAACGTCATCCCTGTGTTTTTGTAGATTACCTCTGAGATACTCCGCTGTGGGATCTGGGTCACATTTCTGCACCAGCGGGGGTCCGTTCAGATGTTAACACCTTCTGTTTGTGTTCATGTGATTTGACGACAGAGGAGCTCCGGCTGTTTTGTGCCACCAGGGTGTGCAAAAGCTGCAGCGTCAACATGGAGAACAAGGTGACCAGTGATCATGGACTGAAACAAAGCTGTATTATTGAACAAACAAAGCCACTTTTGTTCCAATAAAAGTGAATCCGCCTTGTAAAGAAGATATTAAAGAGTGGAAATAATAGCTTCTTGTTACAGCCCCAATCGGCACACCGGCCTCAGTTTAGGGCAGCAACTTTTAACAATAAAAGAACCATTTGGGCTTGTTTTCTACTGATTAAGACTTATTAGTAGTCGCAAAATCTTATTTTGATACTACAATATATTTTTTTTAAATAAATATGAGCTAGAAAAATTGCATTACCTCCAAAAATGCCAGTGTGAATGCTGTTTGCTGAAAAACTAGACGCTGAAGACGTTGAAGCTTTTTGCTGAAAATGCAAAAGCTATTTGCAAAATTTTAAATTTGCTAAAATACTGGAAATTTTGTTAACGAACTATGAAAGAGTGCCGAAATTGACCCTAATTTCTGAAAAATTTGTGGTAAAATTGCTTTAAAATCCCCAATACGTGCCAATTTTGCAAACATATTCAGTGTGTTTCTAAAATATGAGCTACACTTCAAATTACCCCCCAAAAAACCTTAGTAGATGTAAAATTCGCCAAAAAAGCTAGCTTATTGCTTAAATACTAGCCAAACCACAAAATAACCTAAAATTCATCAGTAAACTAAATTAATCAAAAATATTAGCCTGTTAACAGAGGCTAAACTATAAATTAGTCTATGAAAACCTCAGTACATAACAAAGTAGCCAAAAACTTTAGCGTGTTGCTAAAGTATCAGCGAATCTCCAAATAATAAAAAAAGTTAGAGGAAAAATTAGCCATGAAAGCTAGCATGTTGCTTAAATACTAGTTTAACTCCAAAATTGTCTAAAATTCCTCAGTAATCTAAATTAGTCAGAACGTTAGCCTCTTGCTAAAATAGAAGCTAACATTTAAATTAGCCTAAAAAACCTCAGATAAGTTAGCCAAAAACGTTAGCATATTGCTAAAATAGAAGCTAAACTTTAAATTAGCCTAAAAAACCTCACATAACAAGTTAGCCAAAAACGTTAGCATATTGCTAAAATATATGCTAAACTCAGGTATTTTTTAAATTACTGTAAAAGATACACACACATATATATATATATCAGTGGCGGGCCG
>NC_050528.1:9856351-9882489 GCF_002922805.2 Oryzias melastigma
TAAAATAACCAAATCCAGCAGTGTAAGACTGCCAAGGTCCATGGTATATTTTTCTTGTGGATGAGCTTTGCTTCCCCCTTTTTGGTGTCCCCAGCAGCCAGTGAAGGAGGTGCTCCCCCTGCCTCGCCACCCGACCCCACTTCCTGTGACCTCCTCCTCTCCAGACTCCACCGCCAGCTCAAAGAAACCACCAGCAGGCTCCATGCAGCATGTTCAGATGGCCTCCTCAGGTGGTCAACACAAACACAGCATTCAGACATGTTAACAGTTTAACAAAAACCTTTGATTATTTACACTATTGTTACAGTGGTGACATCGTTTAATTATCTGAAGCCTCCAGAAAGAGACCTGACGCTGCTGTCTCAGATGAAGACGATGAAGTCACTGAGACAGGCCGGCCTCACTGCGGTCTTCACTGGACAAACGGTGAGATGTCGAACAGACTTCACGTCTACACAGAAATACAATGAAAAAATAGATGACTTACATTGCTTACTTGAATCGAATCTAAATAATAAATAACAAATGTGTATTTTCTTCTCCCAAAGGCACAAATTTATGAAGATCTTTCTGCTTTTTTTAAAAACTAATATTTATTTTTATATCAATGATAGCACTGCAGTATTAATACAAGTTTTAAAATGATTTATTGTTTTTCTTAACCCCCTTTATTTTCTAAATTTATGTTTGTTTTGTGCAGATATTTATAAGCCATTTTATGTTGCATGATGGGAACTCAGGGCTGATGAGCTGTGGTTGGGAAGCCCCTCCTATAGAAAAGGAAGTAAAAGCAGAAGCCTGATTGAAGCTGCAGACCAATGGAGCCACACTAGGAATCATGTATAATCAAAATAGTGTTTTTTTTAAGAAAAAGTTAGACATTTGATCAATCTATCCCTTTTTCAACCCGCTATATCCATTTTGGGTTGCTGGAGCCTGTCCCAACCACCTCTGGGCCAAGGCGGAGTAGTACACCCCGGACAGGTCGCCATTTTTTATTTAAAACGTTATTTTATAGAGCAGGAGTGTCACATAGGGGGCCAAAATATCAAATACACAGTAGTTTGCTGGCCGAAAAGCGAAATTGTTAAAACTTTAACATAAACATGAATAATAACAGACAGGAATATTATTCCAGAATAAGATTAAACCTTAAATAGCTTCCAATATTTTGCTCTCCAGAATAAAATATTCTGTCAAAATTATACAAGTAAGTAAATGTTACATTTCTTTACTTGTACGGCATTTTATATAAAAAACTAAACTTATCAACATCTTAAAAGAATTTACTTTCCATAAAATACATCCTGTCACAATTATACAAGATATCATCGGAAAATCCTAAAAAAATCATAGAAAACTATCAAATAAAATCATATTCTCTATCTATTTGAAGTCCATCTTCTTTTATAAAATAAAAAAAAGTCAAATAAAATCAGCCAATAAAAAATTGACAAAAAAATAGTAAATTATTTTTAACACAATTTATTTATTTACACACATAAGGAGGACATAAACATACAAGCAAAATAAAATTTACAAAAAATAAATCATGTGATGGTCTGTTACCGAAACCATTCTGTTTATTCAACACACACATCTGTCAAAAAATAAATAAAATAAAGTAAGTAAACAAAAGGAGATCTAGGTTGAATAATCTAAAGTAAAAAACAAAACAAAACCTGACATAATAATTTCAAATCAAATTGATTTTATGAAAATTAAATCTGTAAAAATATCAAGAAAAAAAAAGTCAAACCCATTTTTTTTACCAAGAGATCAATAACTTGTTTATGTTTTTTTAAACCTTGCTATTAAGAACTCAAATTAATTGAATAATTTGCTGAAGCTGCAACGGAAAGAAAATGTAACTTGTGATTTATTGATTTACACACAACTGTATGGAAATAAAGCTTCTCGTCTCTTCAGTTTCAACATTTATTCAGTCAAAATGTGACAAAAAGTGACAGAAAATATGTTTCTAAAGACTTTTTCTTTCTGTCTTCCTTCATCAAATGCTGACAGAGATTTGACAGCCCAGAGTTGGTGGAGGAGTTGCCCATTTTTGACGCCATTTTGGCGGACATGGATTCCCTGGTTCCCACTCACGATGAATCTGGCCATCCCATAGCGGAGTGGAAACGACAGGTGATGGTGCGGCAGCTGCAAGTCCGGCTAGAGGACGAGGAGGAGCAGAGGAGACAGGTAGACCTCAACAATGATGTTGAACAGCAAGCAGAATGCTGAGTCGGCGCTAATCTGTCTTCTCAGGATATCATCAGTGGCCACATTCCAGTGGACGGATGGAAGTACTCACAGGCTCACAATGCCGTCTTGGGGCCCTTCGGGGAACTCTTAACCGACGAGGATCTGGTCTACCTGCAGAAGCAGATTGAGTCTGTCTCCTTGCAGAAACGCTGCAAAGCTTATGAGCTGGAGCTGGCCAGACTCACGGAGGAGCTGAGAGCCATTTTACCTGATCCTATTGTCAACATCTCCCTCAACAAGGAAATCCTGCAGCAAATGGACTCGGAGGGGAAAATCCCTCTGGCTCTGCCGGTGTGGTGCAGTCGCGTATCGGAGCTGGTCAGAAGTATGTCTCTGCTCGTGGCGAATTTGACCCAAACAACGGAAAAAGAGGGAGACTGGAGGGCGGTGGAAGGAGTAGTGGAGGGGATGAAGGGTCTTCACGGAGTTACGGATGTATCCAGAATCGGTCAAGAGACGGACAAATCTCCTGAGGAGACTCCCGGTGGATACCGGCTTCCACACATCGGAATGGCGTCTACCTTTAGTCATCGCTTAGAGAGCAACAGCTGCAGCAGAGCTCGGAGGGAAAGGGTGGAGAGAGAGATTCAACAGTCTGGGGTGTCGGTACGAAACCTCAGATCAAACTTCGAGGAACAGATTGGTGCCATTTATCCATTCGCGCTTCTGCAAGAAGGACAGAGGTTGGAGACTCCGACTGGAGCAACAGGAAACAGTTTAACCAAAGGGCTCGACCTGGATGCTCCTGAAAGACGCGCACCGGTGATGGAGACGACCAGTTTGAGGAAAGAGCGAATCGTCGTTTTGTTTCTGAGTCACTGGAAGAAGTCCGCCTATGCCATCTCGGTGAGAGCGGCGAGACAGAGACAGGGAGGGGTGGCAGCAGCACCGGCTCAAGAGAAAATCCCCTCCATTTTTAACTTGTGCCAACAAAAAGAAGGCGTGGACAAACTTCTGAACTTCTGGAAGAACAAACAAGAGTTTAAAGACGACCAGGAATCCGGTTTGTCCTCCACCACCCTCTCTCAGAGCGCGTACCCCTGCGTGACCTTCTCCCCGGAGCAGTTCCTGCCAGACATGGACGGTGTTGCGATAAACCATGACAACTTGACCCTTGACCTCTTCATGCTGGGGTACTTCCACATCCTGGAGCAAGAGCTGTCTCCGGAGGAGAGGAAGATGAGGCACCTCCTCTGCTTTGAGATTTTCGACCACATTGGGAGCTTTCCCTGGGAAAAGGTGCGGGATTTCCACAAAGCCGTCCTCCAGGAGATCAACAGCGGGCGGCGACAGTGGAGCGACGGCTTCGAGGACCTCAAAGTCAGCTTCTTTGGAGAATCTCCACCGTCCTGCTGCCCGTCGTCATCATCGCTGCCTGGCTCCAAAACTGTGCCCAAGGTCATAGTTCAAAGTGCATCTTCAGACGAGCACGACAGCAGCTCAGACATCCACTTCAACACTGAAGACATCTGTAGATACATCGATCGCAGTTTTGCTTTCTGGAAGGAGAAGGAAGCCGAACTTTTTAATTTTGATCATTAGTGGAAAATGATGCTGATGCTATTATTCTGGAAAGCACAAAGTCCCTAAATAAACCTGTCTTGTGAATTCAACTCTGGTTTGGTTTTATTGCTTAGTTATAATAGAATAAAACTTTATAATCCAATGTAATAAATATAAAATTTAAATTGCACAAACATACCAATTTAAAAACAAACTAAACAGTATTGACAGTAAAAATCATTCATCATCCATAAAGAGTAAATTCAGAAAGTTTTGAGACACGGAAGCAAAGGTTCACTCATTTACACTAGAAGATATAAATGCAACAATTTAGTTTTTGATTCCATTTGTCATGAGATGAACTCAAGGATCTGAAACATTTTCTACAAACAAAATAACCAATTCTCTCAAATTCAAATTCTCTCAAAATTTGCAAGCTCGCTAGAACAGAGCTCGTTAAAGTGGAACTCGCTAGTTCCCCTGTAATAGGCTAGCTCCGTTGCAGAGAGCTTGTTGTATCGAACTAGCAAGCTCCGCTGTGGTGAGCTCCGCTGTATCAAGCTAGTGAGCTTTCCTGTAGCTAGCTCTGCTGTAACAAGCTAGCAAGCTATGCTGTAGCGAGCACGTTGTATTGAGCTAGCAAGTTCTATTGTAGCGAGCTCCACTGTATGGAGCTAGCGAGCTCCGCTGTAGCGAGCACCAATGTATTGAGCTAGCTAGCTTTGTTGTAGCGAGCTCCGCTGTATCAAGCTAGAAAGCTTCGCTGTAGCAAGCTGCGCTGTTTCAAGTTGGCAAGCTCCAGTGTATCGAGCTAGCGAGCTCTGCTGTAGCAAACTCTGCTGTATTGAGCTAGCAAGTTCGACTGTATTGAGCTAGCCAGCTCCACTGTAGCGAGCTCCAGTGCATCGAGCCAGCCAGCTCCACTGTATTGAGCTAGCCAACTCTACTGTAGCTAGCACTGCTGTAGCTAGCTCCACTGTAATGAGCTGGCCAGCTCTGCTGTAGCAAGCTAGCAAGCTATGCTGTAGTGAGCTTGTTGTATTGAGATAGCGAGTTTTATTGTAGCGAGCTCCAATGTATTGAGCTAGCTAGCTTTGTTGTAGTGAGCTCCACTGTATCAAGCTAGCAAGCTCCGCTGTAGCAGGCTTTGCTGTAGCAAGCTGCGCTGTTTCAAGTTGGCGAGCTCCAGTGTATCGAGCTAGCGAGCTCTGCTGTACCAAACTCTGCTGTATTGAACTAGCAAGCTCGACTGTATTGAGCTAGCCTGCTCCACTGTAGCGAGCTCCACTGTAATGAGCTAGCCAGCTCTGCTGTAGCAAGCACTGCTTTAGCTAGCTACACTGTTACAAGCTGACGAGCTCCATCGTAGCAAGCTCTACTGTATTTAGCTAGCGAGCTCTGCTGTAGTGAGCTCTGCTGTAGCTAGCGCAGATGTTACAAGCTGACGAGCTCCATTGTAGCAAGCCCCGGTGTATCAAGCTAGCGAGCTCCGCTGTGGAGATCCAGCGAGCTCCGGTGTTCACCGGGCGTTTGGCTAGCGTAGCGAGCCAACCCATTGAGTTCCCACTTAAGCCAATGTGGGCAAACACAGGTGGGGCCACTACAGAAACTGTGGACAGACCCCATCAGGGCCTACGGTTTCCCCCACTTTTATACCTTATGGGGCCCACCTGGGCTAGCAGGCTGGAATAGGCCTACAACAGCATGTTCCACTTCCAGCTAATATCCAGTAACTTCACACATCCATTAAAGAGGAGTGGACCAATATTTCACTGCCTGATAAACAAATGGGAGCAAATGAAAAACATTGTGTTTATTGTATATAAATCAATGAAACATATCCACAAACTATAAAACTATGAAAAGCAATAAAATTATATTTAAAATGATTTTTATTAGGGGATGTAAAATTCTCTTCACGTTTTCAAAAATTCTGGAAACTATCAATGATTTTTTTTCTGTATATTTAAATAAAAAAGAAAAGCTTTTTTTAAATTAAGAAATCTATCCTTTTTTGTCTTTAAATCATGTTTTAATTCGACCTCAACTTATTCTTACTCATGTGAATGCCTTTTCATTCGAGGTCGAACCGTAAATTGAGGGGTTGGAAGGGTTGAAATGTAGGTGAGGCTGCGCATGCGCACAGCTCCCATGAACTGACAGGAGGATGGTGCGCTGCATTCCCAGCATTCTGTGAGGAGGATCCCCCCCTGCGCATCCACAGCGGAGAAGGAGACGCCGAGACAAACTAAAATATATCAAATCCTCCAGATTGAGCTGGTAATCTGCCACCATGTCCGCTGGAGGAGATTTGGGGAACCCCCTGAGGAAATTTAAACTGGTGTTTTTGGGAGAGCAGAGCGGTGAGTCAGAACCCGGGGAGGTTTGGATTCTCCTCATCAAGTATTCATATATGTTGAAGGCCAGGCATGTAATCCGGTTTAAATGACAGGATCACTTCAATCCAGAGGATGTATCGAAATGATTTTGCGTTTCGTGACGCCCTTATTGTTTATTTTAGCATGTGAAGAGGAGAAAAACATCCAAAACAAGGGGTTAAACCCCAAAATGAGACATGGAAATTAAAAAATAAGCAGTAAAATGTAAAGAGATGACTTCAAATGTGATGATCTGATGATTCGCATCTCATAAAGTGACACAGTGGTTTCAATGCGCTGCAGTGACTGTCAAAAATACCCGATTTTTTCCAGATTTGGTGTTTATTTGCGCGTTATTTTCGATTTCTGCGCGTAAATGTCGTGTTTTAGATTCCTTCTTGCTGCTGTTTGCAGCTCTGTTTTCTACAGGGATGAGAAGCAGTTCCCTTATGTGTCAGTTCGGGACACACCCTAGGCTGGCGATGTCTGTAGCATCTCCAAACCACGCAGTCTCCACCTCGGTCCCATAAATGATCGAATAAAAAGCGCCGTGCCGTTATATGATGGATTCAATAATCTGCGTGTTTTTTGGGGGGGTGAGGATGTTGTGATGCGATGACACAAACAGACAGATCGATGAGGGTGTATTTGCTGTGGAGCTGTCTGTGTTCAGATGCTACAGACGTCCCGAGTGGCAGGAAAGAAGCTGAAAAAAAAAAAGCAGCGACAGACACCGGATCCGGATCTAATGTGAACGCTGCCAGACTGGTACTGCTGGCGTGTGGCATTAGGATGCTTCACTGCCTCCCTGCGCGTTCGCGTGGCCTGTACTGCAATGTTGCTGTCCATGGTGCTGAAGTGAAGGCCCGGTGAGGCCACCGTCCATCACTTCAACAATCTTAGAGGACCCTGCATGAAGGTGGAGGGTTTGAGGGGAGGGGTCTGCATGAAAGGATCTGAGAAAACTTTATTGACAAATCTTCTACTAAAAAAAATATATATCTGTTATTGCTTTTGTTTCCAACATGAAAATCTTGTTTTTTGAGTTTTTATCGTGTATGTGTGGCTTTTTTCTTATGACAAAGAAGAATTTTATGTTTCTCCTTTGAAATCGCTGTCAATCAAACTGTTGCAGAGGGTTTTTTTTATGAATTAATGACTTTTTCTTTAAGTCAGAATAACACACTAAACTCCTCAAGGTGGGATCTTCAAATCAGCCGTCACTGGATTTTTGTGTGAGTTTCATACAATACTTATAGTAGTCGGGCTGAGAACGCTGGAAAATCTCCACGGAACTTCTTGATGTGACCACGGCGACTCATTTGACCGCAGTTGTAAAGGATTGTAAATCAATGAAAAAGCATGTTGATGTTAGCCTTTCATTATTTTCCCAAAGAACTCTGAGAAACCAATGATTGAATGTATTGATCACAGCAACGTCAATAAACATTGGAGAATGAGCTAAAAGAGTCTTTGGTGAACTGGAAGGAGAAAGAATCAGGATTTTGGAGGAAGTTCTGTCCATGAAGATCTTCACTTCATCGTCTCAAAACGATACGGCTTGACATTACTGATATTGCTTGACGTTTTTACGAAGCAGCGATGAAGAGCGATCTTAATCAGACGGGTGGGGGATCAGGGGCGGGGCTACTCAGCTCAGCTCCAAAAGCCACGCCCCCTCAGAGGAGATTTTGGAGACAGAGGCTTCAGATCAACATGAAAAATGGCTTTTTAAGACATTTAGGTTGTGGATTTTGGTTAAAAATCATAGACAAAACACTACTTTTAGCATATTTATAAAATAAAATAAAAATTCTCATGGGGACAAAGAGCAAAATATCTCACTCTCACATTTAAACTAGTCAACAAGATTGACAAGTAAATGCATAAATGTATGAAACATCTGATAGTTTAGTGCAGTTTAGGATTTATTTGGTTTTTTTGCACTTATTAAAGCGAATTTTGCAGAATTAAGTTAGTTTTCATCATGATTTAGTTTGATTTTAGATCAAAAATAAACTGAAAAAGATGTTACTTGTTTTAAGTTAAATATCACAAATTTGGCCAATAAACACAGAAACTCTTTATGGTTAAAACGGCAACTTCCATTTCAGAATTATCAATGATTTTTGTCAACTCAAACTCTAGATTTTTATGTTTTTTATTCTGTTTTCTTTCTTTTTTCTTTCTTTCATAATACAAAGCTGTGTATATTTTACAATTTTAGATTTTTCCATCTTGGTAAATGAAAGTAGCTTGAAGAATGAAATCCTTCAGGTTGACAGTAACTGTTCTTGTAGGACTTCATGTCAAATAAAAACCTCTGGAGATTCAACCGTCTGTCGATTCTTGACCATCTCCACCAATAAACTGCCGTCTTTCTGCTTTCGTTTCAGTGGGGAAAACGTCTCTCATCACCAGATTTATGTACGACAGTTTTGACAACACGTATCAGGTATGACTCCTTTAATCCACATCATTTTATGAGTTTATAAGCTATTGTGGGAATTCTGATCAATAAATATAAAATAGCAATGTTAAAACAAAGTTCTGTTGTAATTATAAGAGCAATATTCTCTTATTTTTGGATAAATTGTGTGTGAACCTTTAACATTTTTTAATTTCCTTTACAGACTTTTTTTTATGCTGTAAATTGTATAAAAAACTGTTTAAATTTTCTTTTTTCTTTTAACACAGGCAACCATTGGGATTGACTTCCTATCAAAGACCATGTATCTGGAGGACCGGACAGTAGGACAGCTTCACTTACAGCTTTCACACACATACAAGTTCCTCACTCTCAGGGTTTTCAGAGCATGACGATTTCTAAAGGCTTAACTTCCACTCTCTTTTGACAAATCCTTGATTTGATTTGCTAATTTAATGCTCCCTCCCAAACGCTAACATGATTTCGCCCTCAAGGTTATTTCTGGAGGAGAACGCTTTGGTTCTCTGACTTTTCTAGACCTATAATAAGTCTCACACATCAATCTTTAGACTTTTATTAAATCTATTTTTGGTTCATGTCATCCTCTGCCTTCCTGCTGCTGAGCTGATATTAGCTCATTTGCATTTCATCCTTTGGATGTGATATTTAACGCAAAATATGTGTTTGCAGGTAAGGCTGCAGCTGTGGGACACAGCCGGACAGGAGCGCTTCAGAAGCCTGATTCCAAGCTACATTAGGGATTCTACAGTGGCAGTGGTTGTATATGACATTACAAGTAAGCAGCATGAACTTCCTGTGTGAACAGAAGTAAAGAAAAACTTTTTTTTAAACCAAATTGTTTCACCTCCACAGATGTGAATTCCTTCCAGCAAACCTGCAAATGGATTGATGATGTCAGGACAGAGAGAGGAAGTGATGTCATCATCATGCTAGTTGGCAACAAGACAGACTTGGAGGAGAAGAGGTAAACTCCAAATTTAGATCGGCGCTTTCGACTCAAAAATGAAGCTGTTCTGAAGGAAGCCGTCTCAAATGTGGTCTCCTTTTCCTGCAGGCAGATCACGATCGAAGAAGGAGAACAGAGAGCCAAAGAGCTGAATGTGATGTTCATAGAGACCAGTGCCAAGACCGGCTCCAATGTCAAACAGGTGATCCCTGCAGTTTCACCAGATTGTGGGACTCTTTTATAGTGTAGACTCACCATCACTCCACCCACAATAATAAATAAGATAAATAATTTAAGTAATTATGTAACAGCATGAATAATCCTATTGTTTTTAGTCCAAGAGCCTAAAATGCAAAATAAGGTAGTTTAGATTATAAAGATTGTGCCTGGAATCAGTTCTTGAGTCTAACATGTTCTTTAATTTTTGCTTCTAATCTACAATATTTACTTTAAATTTTAAGTGATTTTTCATAGAGTCAGGATGTTAATGCCTAATTTGTCGCTACAAAGTTGTACTAGATAAATTCAAAATAGGATAATAAAACATTGAAGGAAGCTTGAGGGAATATCTAAACTCATTACCGTCTACAAAATGATGTTTTTAAGAGGATGCATCACTGAATAAACAAGTAGGGCTGGGTTGATAACAATTTAAACTTAATAAATCAATAACCAATTCATAAAAATAAAGATCGATTTAGCATGTAAAGCTAAAGTCTGCTAGCTTAATGCTAACGTTTAATAGAATTTCCCATAGGATGGCTAATGCTAACACTCGGTTAAACTTAACATACATTTCTGACTAAATGAAAATCTTTATAAACTCACAGACATGAATTTTCCAAACTATTTTAAGGAAATATTTTTTAAAGTCACCATTTGTGGTCTAAAACACAGTTTTTTGCTCATACTTTCTTCTTCTGGAATAAGGTATAATGATAGTCGCCCCCTAGTGGCCAAACGGAAACGCCCTCCATGAGAGGCAGAACAATAGTTGGAACTTTTCCATCAGATTAATATAAATACATTCAAAACATATTAGATTATTAATGTATTTCTAAACAAATGTGTATTTACTGTTTACAAACTATGTAAATCTAAATTGAATTGAATTGAAGATTTGAAAATAATCGTAAATCGAATCGATCCAGACTCTTGTGAATCGAATCGTTTCTGGAGATTATTATCAATATCCAGCCCTACTAAGAGTCATGTCATATAAAATGTCATATATCATCCCAGATCTGTCTTGTTAAGCACACCATTGTTCTTAACAACCATTTTACGTTTAAATTCCCTTTCTGTCTCCTTTTCTAATCCATCTTTTCCTTCTTTGAATTGTCCTCAAAGCTGTTTCGCCGAGTCGCCGCAGCCCTCCCTGGAATGGAAAGCTTGGACGATGCGAATCCCGAAGGCAGTATCCTTTACATCCACCGCAGATAGCTGTGCAGAGATGCAGGCGGCTGAGAAATGGCCATCTTATTTTTAATCTCTTAGCGGCTGCTGGCACGAGTACAAACGTCCGGCCCAGTCTGCCGTCTGCAAAGACACCCACCGTTAAGTTCTTCAGGCTTTAAATAAATAAATAAATCAAACAGTCAGGGAGATATTGTGGTACAGCTACGCATAATATCTTTTGTGGAAGTCAGGGCTGGAAATTACCAGTATGTGTTATAAAGTGTGAATGTATAAAGAGGGTGAGAGGCGGATTTTTGGACAAATTCAAATTTTAAAACCTCCATGAAATCGATAAGCATCTTAAAATGTCAGTAAATTTATTTCTGGCAAAAATTGCTTTGACAACAAGATAAAAAATAACAAAGGCAACAGATAAATAAGCAAAGAATATTTCCGTTAATTAATATTAGGATGTAATGCAGGAAATATTTAAAGGTATAATTGATGTAGACATATAAAATGATTAAATTTAGAACTATTTTGTTACTTAACAATAAAGTAATGAAAAAATATGTTGGTTTATTTATGTTGTTTCCTTTAATTTCTCCATTTTGTATTAAAACATAATTCTCATTCATCTAAATGACGTCCCTGCACTTGTCTTCTTTTCTAGAGATGTTTTTCTACTCATCCAAGCAGCTTCATCAGTCTGACTGATGAGTCGGAGTCTGACAGACTAATGAAGGTCCTGCGATGAGTGATGAAATGTTTCCAGAAGAAAGGACAAAATGACTCAGCTACAAAACAAAATGAAAAAAGATACAGATTTTAAAACAAATTTTGTAAAAAGTTTCTAATTTTCTGCAACCTGCAGCTCATGGAGCCACTTGTGGCTCTTTAACCTCTCCAAAGTGTCTCTCTGGCTAAAGGAAAAATAAAATAATCATATTTTTTTTCAAGTAAGGGTGATTAAATTAGCATTTATTTAATTTACATCAGTTAAGTTTATAATTTTATAATTTAGCAACAAGCCTTTAAATATATTCATGGGCTATTTTTTATTCTTTTCTTTGATTTTCTAAATAATCAGAGTTTAGCTTCTATTTTAGCAACAGGCTAACATTTTTGACAACATTAGTTTACTGAGGAATTTTAGCTAATTTGAAGTTTTGATAGTATTAAACACTGTGGTAGCTTTTATGGCTATTTCAGCCTCTAAGGTTTTTTATGCTAATTTGGAGTTTAGCTAATATTTTAGCAACATGCAAACGTTTCGGCTACTTCATTATATACTGAGGTTTTTTTAGGATAATTTAGAGTTTAGCTTCTATTTTAGCAACAGGCTAATGTTTTTGACTAATTTAGTTTACTGAGGAATTTTAGGCTATATTGGGGTTTGGCTAGTATTAAGCAATAAGCTAGCTTTTTTTGGCTAATTTGTCATCTACAGAGGTATTTTTATGCTAATTTGGAGTTTAGCTAATATTTTAGCAACATGCTAACGTTTTTGGCTAGTTTGTTATGTACTGAGGATTGTAGTGTAGGCTAATTTAGAATTTAGCTTCTATTTCAGCAACAGGCTAACGCTTTTTACTAATTTAGTTTACCGAGGAATTTTAGGCTATTTTGGAGTTTAGCTAGTGCACAACAATGTGTTAGCTTTTATGGCTACTGGCATTTTTATGCTCATTTGGTGTTTAGCAAATATTTTTGCAACATGCTAATGTTTTTGGCTATTTTTGTATTGACTGTTTGTTTGTATAGGATAATTTAGAGTTTAGCTTCTATTTTAGCAACAGGCTAATGTTTTCGACTAATTTAGTTGACTGAGGAATTGTAGGTTATTTTGGGGTTTGGCTAGTATTAAGTAATAAGCTAGCTTTTTTGGCTAATTTGCCATCTACAGAGGTATTTTTATGCTAATTTGGAGTTTAGCTAATATTTTAGCAACATGCTAACGTTTTTGGCTAGTTTGTTATCTACTGGGGGTTGTAGTGTAGGCTAATTTAGAATTTAGCTTCTATTTCAGCAACAGGCTAACGCATTTGACTAATTTAGTTTACCGAGGAATTTTAGGCTATTTTGGAGTTTAGCTAGTGCACAACAATGTGTTAGCTTTTATGGCTACTGGCATTTTTATGCTCATTTGGTGTTTAGCAAATATTTTTGCAACATGCTAATGTTTTTGGCTATTTTTGTATTGACTGTTTGTTTGTATAGGATAATTTAGAGTTTAGCTTCTATTTTAGCAACTTGCTAACATTTTTGACTAATTTAGTTTACTGAGGAGTTTCAGGCTTTTTTGGAGTTTAGCTTGCTAGCTCGTTGCGTGAGCTAGCTTTTTTTTTTAGCTAATTTGGCATTGCGGGCTAATGGTTAAGCAACACACTAAATATTTTTGCAAAATTGGCATGTATTTAATATTTTTAAGCAATTTTAGAATACATTTCCAGAAATTTAGGTCAACTTTAGCGCTCTTTCACAGTTCTTTTAACGAAATTTCTTGTCTTTTGGCAAATGTAACATTTTGCAGAAAGCTTTTACATTTTCAGCAAATCCCTTCAGCAATTATAGTAAATTGTATCATCATTTTCAGCAAAGAATCTCAGCGACTACTTTCAGCAAAAACCATTCACACTAGCACTATCGCAGGTAATGCAACTTTTGTAGTTAATTTATTATTTAAAAAATCATTGTAATGAATGCACAACAGTATCAAAATAAGACTTTTCAGCTCCAACTAAGTTTTGATCAGTAGAAAACAAACGAAAATGGTTCTTTTAAAGGCTGCAGACCCCTGTACATTGTCTCTTTTTCGATTAATAAAAGATTTTAAGAAGCATATTTACGTACAGCTTGAGCTCTTTAACTGTTGTATAAAAATGTGACTGTCCTTAACCCAACAATCCCCAGTGATTGACATCAAGCTGGACAAACCAGCAGAGCCCACCGTCCCCGAGGGAGGGTGCTCCTGTTAATGCCGAGCTGCATTTGGACAGCTCACTTCACATCATAGGCTTGTTGTGTTGCTTACTACTGGTTAGCTTCCAGGTGACTTCTCTAAGTGGATATAGAATCTGGGCCTTGTACTTTAATTGGACAAACCAAATATTATCTTTCAGTCTTGTTTAGTTGTAAGATATTGTATACTTTGTCAATATGTAAGTGATTAAGAAAGGAAATGGATAAATTAACAAAAAAAAATAATACATTTGGAGGAAAAATAAAAAGAGAGCAGATGAGGAATTTTTTTCTTTGCTGTTATGTTTTGTAATTTTATATATAAAATGGAAAGCACCAAAAATCTTGCCTAAACAAAGAAGAGGGAAACGTCGGTGGTCAGCTGTTTTCCAGATGGCTGTCTGAATGTCTGCAGCACGCATGCACGCTGTTCTGATCTTTGATCTAATGGCCTGCCCTCCGGGGTCTTCATCCTTTTGGAGGGGGGCTGTCTATTTAAGAATGTTTTATAGCATTTCCCCATAGCATATCTTCTCATGAGAAAAGAAAAAAACAGTATTGCTTTTGACATTCTCACAAGTGTCCGCTTTCAAAGATTCACCTAACAGTAGCTGTGAAAATGTGGCACTCTATCTCTCTATGGGTTTAACTTTTATAGAACAAACTGTACTGTGGTTAAAACAAATAACTTGCTATCACAACTTCCCATTACTCAACAACTCCCCTTCCTTCCCTCCTTCAAGTGTCCTCACCCTTCTATCCTGGTAATAAGAAAACACTGTAATGCACTGCACTGTATATAATGATGTAATATGTATGTTGTAAACGTCCCTCTGTAGAAGTGGTCCTTGTTCACCAGTATGAATAATGTAATAACGTTTAATGATTAAAAACTTCAAGATTAAAGGGCTTCACTCTCCTCACCATCCACATTCACAGACTAACAAAAGGCTTTTTTTCTGTGTTAATGTCACATTTCTTATCTCGGCTTTTGTGGGATGAGTAATAGCTTTTCAATGAACAGAAGAGGGCAGAATTTAGCTCATTTTTTTCCTTTTAATAAAAACAAGTCCAACCACAGAAGCAGCCACCATTTTGAAAAACAGATCTATACCGACCAGAGAATGACATGCAGGTTTTTTTGTTTTAAGCACTTTTGTATTTTTTTTAAGCTTTTAAAGAATCAAATAAATGACGAGCTAGGAACATTTGAGTAAATCCAGCTTCAAAGTTTTCAAAATCTGTTATACCTTAAACCATCTGGTAAAATTAGTCGTCACAAACTCATCTCCAACTCTTCCCTGAATTAGTCCTATATCTATATAAATGTGTATATAGATTTAGATAAGTATCCTCTTTTATATTTTCATTTTTTCAGTATTTTTGTTTTATATAAATCCTCCAAAGTTTGATGTATTAATGCATAGATATACACTTATTGTGTTTGTCTTATTATTTAGTATTTTTTGTTTTGATTGACTGAAATAAACCTAATTCCTAATCCAAACATCCAATGATGACTAAAAGAGTGTTAAGGTTTAAGGATATTTTGTCACTTACAAATATAGGTAAAATTACATTGGTATCAATAATAAACAACTAATTAGTCAGTCAATGTTTTTTTGTGTTTCTGCACATTTTTTGATACATTAAAACTCACACTTTTAACAATTTTCGTAATCTTGGGATCAAAACGTTCAGTTTGTTAAGTTCTGGTATTGATATATTTGACAGTTTTTAAGATTTTGCCCCATTGATAAAGAATAGGAAATTCAAAAACTTTGTGCACTTTTGAAACTTAGGTAATCTTGTCATCAAAACATTCAGCAAATTCAGATATTTAGCAATTTTTAAAATTTTATGCAACCTTTCCGCCCCATAAAATGAGAAATTCTTTTTGTACGTTCAGTACATTCCTGCTTGTACCTTTGGTATTCGTATGTTTTCCAAATGATATATTTTTTAGCAAATTATCTAATTTTTCAGCTCCATAAAAATGCACTTGAAACATTGGTTACAAAACGTTCATGCTTTCAATATTCGTTCAATATTCATGCTTCTACTTTTGGTTTTCATACATTTTTAATAATATTAAGAAATTCTTCAAACTCTTTGTGCACTTTTAAAACCTATGCAATATTGGTATCAAAATGTTCAGCACGTCCAGGATATTCCTGCGTATATACTTTTGGTATTCATACCTTTTACGCATTTAAGGTTTACACAATTTATGTGTTTTTACTAGAAATTCAAAAAAATCTTTGTGCACTTTGTGCAACTTTAAGCCCTTTAGCAACTTTTACATTTCGCTCTGTAGCTTTAGAATTTTCAGCAATTACATTCAGAAAAACACATTTACACGGTATTATCGCAGGTAATGCAACTTATAGTTACATTTTTGTAGTTACGGCATTGTTGAGTGACGTCACTGTCGATGTTGGGGAAAGTTTCTGTTTATTTAAAGCTATAATGATGTTTAATAAGTTCCACATTTATGAAAAAAAAAACAAAAAAATTATAGAAAAACTGTGACAATAAAAAGAAATACAAACAACATCATTTTTATGTGATTTTATAAAATAATTTAGGATAAATAGCAAAAATCCTAAAAAATATATATATAAAATGTCAATGAAATGTTTATTATAAACAGGAAAAGGTAAGCACATGTTAATTCAAGCTAGCTAATGAGTTTTATGTCATTAAAATATTAAAATATTATTATTGTGGTCTATCTGAGTAAAGCAAGTCAAGTAAATTCTGGTCATAACTTTTTTGTTTTTTTTCGTTCCTGACTGTTTTTGAGCTTAAAAAAACTCAAAGAATTTCACAAATGTCTCTTAAGACATCTATAGATATAATATTTATTAAGATTAGTACAGATGTTGAAAATGGTTCTTTTCCGGAGCCAAAACAGCTGAAATGAGCTTGACCAGAAACGCAAACAAATACTTAATTTGCTTTCTATTTAAATTTTCTCTGGCCTGTAAGTAATACTGGCTTTTCTATAGTGAGTCAGCGTGTGAAAACCTGATAGGTGAGGGGAAGTTAAAGTGGAAAGAACCTTTTAGGAGGAAAACTGTTTTTACGAACCTCTGCTTGGAGGAGAGGACAGGTATTCCCCTAGAAGGAGTCGGTTAGTCCTGCTGGAGGACAACTTAGCCGCTCAAGGTGCAACATTCACCTCCATATACATGCACGTGGTTTGGCAGGATGACAGATAATGTTTCACACACTGGAACATATAGTGACAGCATTCGAGCGTTCACTGGAGCGGTGATTGCGTCGTACGGGACACACCTCGCCCTCCTGTTAAATGATCACAGGCTCAGTCGGGTCACCAAACACCTGACTCGCAGTCACAGAAGGTCATGTCCAAAGTGGAAAAATTAAAGGAGTTGAACCTTCGCGCTCTCTTGAGGGAGCTGCGCACTGACATCGCCATGGCAGTGGATGACCCGTTCCCTCTAGTCTACGGTTTGGTAGACAAAAACATCATCACTGAGCAACAGTTGAAGGTAAGGGCGGTGCAACAGTTCAGAGATGTGAGCTGTCGGTCAAATCTCTGCATTCTGTGTGTCCATATGGGGATCTATTGGTCTGCAGTGGTACTTGACCTCCCTGGGATGGCTGGGATCCAGCATTGCAGCCTCATGGCTGTGAAGTGGACTCTGTTGGTGTCGGGGTGTGGGTGGGTAATGTAGCGATGTTCTGTGGTTGAGCTGGTTCCTGGTAGAAAACGATTTCCATACTGCATACTGTCTCCTAAAAGCAGAGCCGTGTTTTATGATTACAGTCATGTATATCTTGTGTGGGGGGTCTTGGGGTGTATGTGTGAATGGAGGGGAAGTGGAGGCAAAAGGATGGTTTGGTTTTAATCTTTTTTTTTAAACTTTATTGTCTTTTTTTTATTGTAAAGTGCTTTGAGCCGCGTTGCACGAATAGCACTATTTTTTAACTTGATTGATTGGTTAGTGGGTGGATAGGTTGGTTGGTGGTTAGTTGGTTGGTGGTTGGTCGTTGTTTGCCTGGTTAATGGTTGGAGGGTTGATTGGTTGGTATGTTGGTGGTTGTTTGGTTGGTTAGTTGGTTGATAGGTGGGTTGGTTGGTGGTTGGTTGGTTGGTGAGTTGATTGGTTGGATGGTGGTTGGTTGGCAGGTTGGTTGGTTGATGGTTGTGTTAGATGGTGGATGGGTATGTGGGTTGGTTGGTTGGTTAGTGGGTGGGTGAATGAGTTGGTAGGTTGGTTGGTGGTGGTTGATTAGCTGGTTGGTAATTGGGTGGGATGGTGCATGGGTGGGTTGGTTAGTTAGTCGATTGGTTAGTTGGTTTGTTAGTGGGTTGTTTAGTTAGTTGGTGGTTGGTTGGTGGTTGATTAGTTGGTGATTGGTTGATGGTTGGTTAGTTGTTGGTTGGTAGTTGATAAGTTGGTGGTTAGTTATTTGGCGGTTGATTGGTCGTTGTTTGCCTGGTTAATGGTTGGAGGGTTGATTGGTTGGTATGTTGTCGGTTGTTGGGTGGTTTGTTGGTTAATTGGTGGGTGGGTTGGTTGGTGGTTGGTGAGTTGATTGGTTGGATAGTGCCTGGTTGGCAGGTTGGTTGGTTGGTGGTTGGGTGGGATAGTGCATGGGTGGGTTGGTTAGTTAGTGGGTTGGTCAGTTGGTGGGTGGGCAGGTTGGTGGGTTTGTCGGTGGACAGGTAAATTGGTTCGTGGGTTGGTTAGTTGGATGGTTTGTGGGTTGATCAGTTGGTGGGTAGGTAGCTTGGTTGGTGGTTGGGTGGGCAGGTTGGTGGGTTGGCTGATTGATTAATTAATTAATTAATTGAAATAGATAAGATTCTACATATTTGTATTTATTCATTGTATTCCACTTATTACGTACATTATGTATTTTAAAGACTAAAGAAAAACCCACATTTGTACTTTTAGGAAACTCTTGCCAAAGAACGAGCTGAAGGGATCCATAAGGCCATGTACTCCTTGTTGTCCTGGGTTTTGGAGAGGAGCAAATCCACAATCCAGTCCTTCTGGAGCAACTTATCCAAAGACTACAACACAGAGAGCTACCCCAAACTGCAGACCCTGTTGGCTAACCTGCATTCCAGTATGCAACGTGTTCTTTTCTCAGACATTGGCCTTCATTGACACTAGTTGGAATGTTACAGCTCACATATTCAAGTTATTATCTTATATTGTCTTTTCATTCTGTCAGGATGTAACACTGCAAGTTCCAAAACTGAAAACAGATCTTCTGGAGTTTCTCACGGCAAGAAAAGGAGCCATGAAAACACCGGGACGAACTCCCGTTATCTCGCCAAGACGAGCACTACAGGTCATTTGTCTGCCCATCATGCATTACATCAACCTTTAAGAATGAAAAGGAAAAAAATAACAATTTTTTAATTCAGTGCTGGAAAAAGATGTTTTGTTTTGTTTTTTATTTAAAAAAGGCTACTAACCAGTTGTAGATAAGTAATAAAGTGATTTTCATACAAAAGTAGCTCATCTATTCTTCACTACAGGAAGTAAAGTGAAGCTCTACAGAGTGAAGAGTGAAGCCCCAACTCCAAAGATGCCAACAGGAAACAGTAATATAACTCCAAGGAGTATAACATTATTAATAAATGCATAAATTGAGATGAAAAAGCTAAAATAATGAATCCTACAGGCAAACATGGAGCACCTTCATCATTCCAGGGAGGTATACCTTTGGCGTCTTCGACAGATTCAAAAAAACAAAACTTACAGATCAAGCAAGAACACAGCTTTGGTGGTGAGTCATGGAAATGCTATTTATGAGTAAATCAAACTGGTTACTATTCTTAAAAATGACGATTTACGCTAAAGAGTATCATTGTTTTCTTGGTTAATCCTTTAGCTCCATTATTTATGTTCTTTGATTTACTCTAACTTTTCAACTGTTAACACAATCAACGTAATTCCGGTAAATTCAGAATGAGAAAAGCGGTGCGACAAGCTGACAGCTTTTGGCTAATTTGTTATCTACTAAGGTTGCTAGCTTATTTTTGAGTTTAGCTAGAAAGAGGGCAATGTTTTTGGCTAATATGTTAACTACTTATGGGCTACTTTTCAGTTTAGCTAATATTTTAGCAACAAGCTAACGTTTTTGAATAATTTTACTGAGGACTTTTAGGTTATTTTGGAGTTGTGCTAGTATTTTTGCAATGTGCTAGCTTTTTAGGCTAATCTGTCATCTACTAAGGTTGTTGGACTATTTTTGAGTTTAGCTAGGAAGAGGCCAACATTTTTCACTAATTTGTTATCTACTGAAGTTGTTAGGGTACTGTTGAGCTAATATTTTAGCAACAAGCTAACGTTTTTGAATAATTTTACTGAGGATTTTTAGGCTATTTTGGAGTTGTGCTAGTATTTTTTTAAATGTGCTATATTTTGTCTTTTTAGGCTAATTTGGCATCTACTGTTTTTAAGATAGCTTAAAACTGTTGTTTAGATAGAAACATGACAACATTTTTCGGCTAATTTGCTATTTACTAAGGTTGTTGGGGTATTTTTGAGTTTAGCTTGGAAGAGGGCAGCATTTTTGGCAAATTTGTTATCTACCTATAGGCTACTTTTGAGTTTAGCTTATATTTTAGCAACAGGCTTTTGACTAATTTTACTGAGGATTTTTTTTTTGGGGGGGGGGGGTATTTTGGAGTTGTGCTAGTATTTTTGCAATGTGTTAGCTTTTTAGGCTAATTTGTCATTTACTAAGATTGTTAGGCTATTTTTGAGTTTAGCTAGGAAGAGGCCAATATTTTTCACTAATTTGTTATCTACTGAGGTTGTTAGGCTATTTTTGAGCTAATATTTTAGCAACAAGCTAACGTTTTTGACTAATTTTTCTGAGGATTTTTAGGCTATTTTGGCAATTACTGAGGTTCTTTGGGCTAATTTAGAGTTTAGCTCATATTTAGGCACCACACTACATGTTTTTACAAAATTGGCATGCATTAGGGATTTGTAATCAAACTAACTAATATTTTTTTTTCTGAAATTAAGGCCAACTTCTGCAGTTTGTCAAATTTCTTTAATAAAATTTTAAGTCTTTCTGCAAATTTTTTTAAATAGCTTTTGTATTTTCAACCAAATTCCTTCAGCAATTAGAGTAAATTGCTTCAGTATTTTTAGCAAGAAGAGTTGAAAATTAAAAAGTATGCAACTGCAATGATCGTGGGTAATGCAACTTTTGTAGTTTAACTTTACTTTTTTTGGTTCGTAAAAACATTAATAGGGATTTTCTGTATTCCATTTGTAGAACACATTTCTAACTGCAAGAACATGTAGAGTTAGGCCATGTTGACGGGATACAGGCTCAGGGAAGAAAGATGCATGTTTTTTTAATTTTTTTTAAATTTCTGTTAACCCTTAAACACCGTGTTTTCCATGTATTCTTTGATTTAATGTATCTTTTTAACCCTTAACACGATCAACATAATTCCGGCTAGCGTCGCTTTTCTCCTTCAGAATACCGGAATGATGTTGATCGTGTTAAGGGTTAAACAGTTACAGTATTTTGAAGATTTTGTGTTTAAGCGTACCCAGCAACTCTTTCTGTTCTTTTTATTTAACAGGTTCCAATAGAACAAACATTAAAATTAGTGAAGGTTTTTATCCTTGTAGCTTGAAGGAGGAAGCAAATGCAGATTTGCCAGAGACTGCTACAAACCCATTTCGCCACCAGGGAGAGACAACCACAAGCATGATGGTATGCTCCGACTGAGCCCGTCTGAGGCTCGTGAATAGAAGTGCATGTCAGTCCAGAGTGTCTTTTTCCTGTAGATTCATTGTAACGATGATGAGTGTGCGGTGTGTAAGGATGGAGGAGAGCTGATTTGCTGTGACGGCTGTCCTCGGGCCTTTCATCTAACATGCCTCAACCCTCCCCTGGTTTCCATACCAAGGTAAAAAGTCGAAATAACATCAGCGGACGTTTCTTCTAAAATAGTATTGTGTGCGTTTGTAGAAGGTTACATTCTGTGGAATCCTTTAGTGGCTCTTGGCAGTGTGACCGGTGCCGAGGATTTACAGTGAAAAGTGAGAAAGCCTCGCTCCTTTTAGAAGTAAGTCCTTGAGGTTTTACTTCAGTGTCTATAAACATCTATGCTTTTTATATATTTTAACTAACAGTTTGTGTTAAGGCTCTGTCAGGCCAGCCTCTGCATGAAAACAAAGCATCCAGTGACTCCGTCACAGACGTTTCCTTTTACTCCTCAAACTCATCCACCCTCCCAGCGTCTGTGAGTGCATCAAGTAGCAAAACTCAGGTAAACACACCAGGTTTGACATTTTTCTTGGGTTGTGTATGTTTCGCATGATATGATACACATCTTAATCCATTGTCCATGAATCAAGACTTAAAAGATCCTTCTAACTGTGGTTATACAAAAAATGTTCTTATTGGCTGGACACACCTGAACCAGGTAATCAGTCATGAGTAGGGCTTGGATATCTGGAAATCACGGAGACACTACGGCCCTCGATTTTTGGAGTTGCCTATCCCTGATCTAGATATAAGTGTATTAATAAATTGGCAAAAAAAAAACAAGTGATTTATTGATTGATGGATTCACATTATTCCTAACCAAAGGTAAGGGGTTCTCATTTTAAAAAAATAGATGTGTTAATAAACAAATACATAAAATACACAAATCATTAAAACTCACATCAAAATACATGCATCAAGTTTATAAATTTAAAATAAATCCCAAATTACCGGACCGCACCATACCAGATCGTACTGTACTGCACCGTACTACAATGTACTGCAACATACCACACCACACCGGACGGCACCATACCGCACTAGAACACACTGTACTAGAACGCGCCGCACCGTACCAGACCACGCTGTACCAGACTGCACTGTACCGGACCGCACCATATTGCACCACACTGTTCCGCACAGGACCACACCATACAGGAGTCTAGTAACCGCACCATGCCGGACGGCACCGCATCATACCAGACTGCACCTTATTGCACCATACTGTACCAGACCAAACCACACTGGACCACACCGTACAGGAGTGTAGTGACCGCACCATACCACACCGGACCACACTGTACAATACCAAACCCTGCCGGACCAAATCATACTGGACCGCATCATACCGGACTGCACCATATTGCACCGTACCGGACCCCACCATACGGCACCATACCACACCGTATCGCACCATACCACACCGTATCGCACCATACCACACCATAACGCACCATACCACACCGTACCGCACCATACCACACCGTGTCCCACCATACCACACCGTGTCCCACCATACCACACCGTGTCCCACCATACCACACCGTATCCCACCATACCACACCGTATCCCACCATACTACACCGTACCACACCATACCACTCGTATCGTACCATACCACACTGTACCACACTGTATCGCACCATACCACACCATACCACACCGTATCCCACCATACCGCACCGTACCGTACTGCACCGTACCACACCATACCACACCGTATCCCACCATACCACACCATACCACACCATACTTCACCGTACCACACCATACCACACTGTATCGCACCATACCACACCATACCACACCAGACCACACCGTATCCCACCATACCGCACCGTACCGTACTGCACCGTACCACACCATACCACACCGTATCCCACCATACCACACCATACCACACCATACCACACCATACCACACCGTATTGCACCATACCACACCATACCACACCGTATCCCACCATACCACACCATACCGCACCGTACCACACCATACCACACCGTATCGCACCATACCACACCATACCACACCGTATCGCACCATACCACACCGTATCGCACCATACCACACCATACCACACCATACCACACCATACCACACCGTATCGCACCATACCACACCATACCACACCATACCACACCGTATCGCACCATACCACACCATACCACACCGTATCCCACCATACCACACCATAACGCACCATACCGCACCGTACCGCACCATACCACACCGTATTGCACCATACCACACCATAACACACCGTATCACACCGTGCCGCACCGTACCGGACTGCACTGGACCAGACTGCGCTCAGTAGCAACAAAGATTTAGACTACGTTGTTAAAAAAGTGTCATTTAGTTTATTCATGCATTGTTTGCAATGCTGTGACAAAAAGAGGTTAAAATATGTTTAGTCCACACAACACATATCCCTTACAGTTTTTTGTCTTCAGTCAATTGTAATTGAGCCAACCTTGTAGAACCAAGCTTGTGATTACACTTTTTTTTTCTTGCATGATATGTACATAAAACACAGACAGTAGAGATACAAGCAGAAAAGAAACTTGTCAGAAAGTGAGTTTGTACTTTCCAATGGATTTTATACCCACATAATCTTGATTTTATAAGTAGTTTTTCAACCAGCACTGCAGTTAGTCTCAGTATTATATCAAAATTTTAATATATTTTAGCATCCTGTACATTTTTTTTAACACATTTTATTTTAATATTTTCAATGTTGAATTGAACTAAAAAAATGTTTTTTATTGTTTCTTGTAAAAAAAACCTTCACTCTGATTGAATCTGTGTGCTCAGTGCTCAGGTGGGGAGCTGGTGGTAGTGAGGGAAGCGTGTGGCGTCTGTCACCTTGGAGGAGGAGACCTGTTGCATTGCCTTCAGTGTTTCCAGGGTTTCCATGTGCGTTGCCACTTCTCCAAGTAAGAAGTCTGGAGTCTTCCAGTCAAAGCACTTGAGCTTCTTTCTGATTGATGAGTTGATAGTCAGTCGATCACAGATGTTCTGCCTGGTTCAGCAGAAAATATCATCATCTGATGATTACTTTAGAAGCTAATGGACTGAAAATCGACCCGTGAATCAGGGTGTTCATGAGCCACAACGCTGAATTTGGAAAAGCAATTCTACATTCTGCCAAATTGAATCCTGCTTGATGGAAATATGATACCCCACAGAACTGAACATCCTGATTCGCTAACAGTGTTGCTTGCTTCCAAGGGGGTCCTCCATCTGCTCGTCATGCTCCAGGCTGTGGAGCAGCTCTGCAGAGAAAGAGGCTGAGCTTAGAGGCCTGCAGGTGGATCTGCACTCGTCCAGATCAAAACGTCTCTTTTTTTTTTTTTTAAACGTTCCACAATGTAACCTTAGAAACTGCGTTTGTGTGTTTAGCTCGCACCGGAACAGAACACATCCAGTCATGATCAGAGCACCTCCATCTCTGAGCCAATAATTAAAAGAGATGATGTGGACTCCATCATTACAGAGGTGAGTGAGACTCAGTGACTGGATGAAGGAAGTGACTCAAGATGGCTGCCATCCTTCTGATTGCAAAGAAAGGATCAGATGTCTTCTGCCTTAAAAACAAATCAATAACTGATGGGAAGCAGAGTGTCAGTATATTTTTTTTACATTTTCCTGGCAACATGTGTTGCCTGGAAAATGTTTTCTATGGACCTACAACCATCGAGGGAACAAAAATCCTGTGTTTTGGTCTGACTTAATGGGTCAATTTTATAATAGAATTACTAAAAATACTGAACCGTTCAGTGGAAAATTTTGGAGCTAAATTGAGGCCAATATTATTTGAACCCCAAATAAAACAAATTGGTGTTTGGCTAAAAAAATAAACAGTCCGAATCTTTTTCCTATTCTAAAATAAACTTAAATTATTTTCAACTTCAAGTGTTTTGTTTTATTGGCTTCAAAACTCAAAGTTTCAATTTTGCTGATTAGAAATTTGAATTAACAAGCAGTTGAACAGGCATCCCTAATAAAGTGGACAATGAGAATAAAAATCAATATAAAGTAAAAGTTATTATTGAGAACATAGGGTTGTATGAAGGTAAATAGATGAAGGAGTTAGAAGGCAAAGAAGATGATGGAGGGAATATTATATATATTTTTAATCACCAAAAGCAAAAGTTTGAACAAATAATCCTACTTCTTACTCCTAGGAATCTATCCTCCAACAGGCATGTACTTGTCATGTTGTTTGTTTTATTATTAACTAATTATAGTTGTTTGCTTCACTTGAAAAAGTGAGGAACTTTTTACACAAGAACAAACTAATTCCTAACACGTCAACAAATCCTGTAGATTCAATTTTCCAAATCTGGTGTTTGTGAGATTTATGATCCACCTCTGATCAAGAAAAGAAATTGGAACTGACAGGTCCAAAAAGATAACAATATATAGGAATATGTTCATTAAT
>NC_050528.1:9882804-9892561 GCF_002922805.2 Oryzias melastigma
CACCTCTGATCAAGAAAAGAAATTGGAACTGACAGGTCCAAAAAAATAACAATATATAGGATTATGTTCATTAATCATCCAATTACTTTAAAGAGATTATTAATAAGCGCTTAGGTAAACCACGTTTTCTTTAATTTATGAGAGTTTATGATCCAATTTGGAATGAAGTAATGTGGACTAAATATTGGATTAGGATCTTGTCCAAAGTTTTTCAGGGAAAGGGTTTATATCCCACTGGGATTAGGCTCAGAGCAAACCAAAATAAGGCCCAATTTTCTCCAAACATTTTTAAAACATCGAAAGATAGACATATTTTAGCACATTTATTTTAAAATGTTCTCATTTAAAGGGAAACTAGATACATGACATTACCTGTGATGGTGCTTGTGTGAATGCTGTAAGCTGAATGTGGTTATTTATACTTTTTATACAATCAATACTACTTAAATTTTATGATCTAGTAGAGTATTGCACAGCTCAAATAATATTCAAGGCAGAAAACAATTTATTGCCAAGCAATATCCAAAGATTATTTATTAAAAAGAAGGAAAAATACAATCTTAGGGAAAAAAAAATAAAATTTTCATGCATAAAACCCGAACAAACAGTAAAGGTTTTACGTTTCAATATGCGGAGTTAAATTGTGGAACAGAACCAGTAAATAATTGAAACGATGTCCAAACATAACAGAGTTTAAGTATAAATACAGAAATATGATTATTAATAAATATGTACAAATACAAACAAAATATTAGCAATTGTAAATATGTATGATTATAAAATGAGATTGTGTTATTCATGTGGGTGTTTGTGGAAAAACGACTTGCATGTGTTTACATGTGCAGTTGTAATATTATGTACTTTTAGCTAAGGCACTGAACTTTAACCTTGGGTGTACTGGGTTTAGGAATATATTGATACAATGTACAGGGGTGAGAATCTATAAGATTTTTTTCTTCTTCTCACTTCCTTTCAGACTTTTGTTGTTTCTATGGTTTTCTTATCAGTTGCTTTATATACTTTTTTTCAAATGTCTGAAATAAATGCTTTGAACTGAACTGGTTGCTGAAGATGAAAGAGCTGATAGCTGAAAATGCTGAAACTGATAGCTAGCTAAAAGTGCTGAAGCTGATAGCTGAAAATCCTGAAGCCGAAAGCTTGCTAAAATATTGGTTAAATGTCAAATAAGCAAAAAAAAAAAAAAAAATCGCCAAGCTAGCATATTGTTAAAATATTAGCTGAACTCCAAATGATCCTACAAAACATGAAAAAATTTCTAATTTAGCTGAAACAACTAGCATAAAGCTAAAATGTTATCTAAACTCCAAATTAGCATAAAAATTGAAAATGTTCTAATTTTCCAAAACAGCTAACATATTGCTAAAATATTAGCTAAACTCCAAAGTAGTCAAAAAAATTGAAAAATGTCTAATTTGGTCAAAACAACTAGCCTATCGCTAAAATATTAGCCAAACTCCAAATTAGCATAAAAACTGGAAAAATGGCTAATTTTGCCAAAACAGCTAGCATAATGCTAAAATATTAGATAACTTCAAATTAGTCTAAAATTTTTGAAAAATCTATAATTTTGCAAAAACAGCAAGCATAATGTTAACATATTAGCTAAGCTCAAAATTAGCAAAAAAAAAAATGAAAAAATGTCTAATTATGCCAAAACAGCTAGCATATTACTAAAATATTAGCTAAACTCCAAATTATCCCACAAAACACGAAAAATGTCTAAATTAGCTGAAACAGCTAGCATAATGCTAAAATATTAGCTAAACTTCAAATTAGCCTAAAAATCTTGAAAAAAAAATTATTTTGCCAAAACAGCTAGCATGTTGCTAAAATATTAGCTAAACTTCAAAGTAGTATAAAAAAATGGAAAATGTCTAAATTTGCCAAATCAGCTAGAATAATGTTAAAATATTATCTAAACTCAAAATAAGCATAAAAAACTGGAAAAATGTTTAATTTTGCCAAAACAGCTAGTAAATTTCTAAAATATTAGCTAGACTTCAAATTAGCCTAAAAAATCCACAAAAATCTATAATTTTTCCAAAACAGCTAGCATAATGCTATCATATTAGCTAAACTCATAATTAGCATAAAAAACTGGAAAAATTTCGAATTTTGCCAAAACAGTTAGCATATTGCTAAAATATTAGCTAAACTTCAAATTCCTCTAACAAACCCAGTAGTTGCTGAGACTTTTTCTTTAATTTTATATCGAGTGTGGTCTTGTTTTAATCGTGTACCTACCATTTTCTGCTCTCATCTTACAGCAAAACTCCATTGATGGCATCTTGCAGTGGGCCTTTCAAAGCATCTCCCGGCCTCTTCAGGACTCCCAGGGTTGTTTCCAGTGAGAGAAAGTCAAGCACGTAATAACTAAAATATTAATAGTTTAAAGTCTATGATAATATTCAGATTTTTGTTTAAATATTTATATTTTTTAAATAATTTTAAATCTTACCTGTACATTTAGCACAGGCATATAAGTTTTATTTTATTTGATGAAAATCAATCGTTAGGCATTAAGCCGTAGAAGAATGTAGAATATCTTAAAAATGTAACATTATTTTTGATTTAAGCTTCGCTCTGTCTTAACACCACATTTTTCCAATGTTTCAGCATGGCTTCACAGCATTCCTGAAGAGGACTGCGGGTCAGTGCTGACGTGGGACATTTGGCAGAGGGTCAAAGCATAACTGCCTCGTCCAGACTGGGTCTTCAAAATGAAATTACATAAACTTTATGTCACGCTCATCAATCAATAAAAAATCCGCGCAGAGCTTGTTTACATGCTGGGAAAGTCGATACAGTGGATGAGTTCTGAGAAAATGTGTGGAAACTTCTGAGAATGCCCTTTTTCTCTGTTCAGATCTGTAAAAAAATCACATTCACACACTGCACCAGATGGTTTCAATAGACTGAGGTATGCCCCCTGAGAAAAGCCTCTATTTAGTAAAAATTCCTTGAGGGCTGTATCACTTATATGAGGAATGTTGTTTTTGCAATTCATGAGTTTTTACCACGACTGCCAGAATGATGGAGCTCAGCCAGGCGGTTAAAAAAAAAAATTCCCCCATCTGTATTTTGGTTGCCATGACTCCCATCTCCTCCAGGCCAAAACAAAGGATGAGAAGCATGCTCCTCACAGTATTGGCGACTGTTCAGATGCATTTTTTATCAGCATTCTTGTAACATCTTGTGTACTTGAGGCCTTTATGGATAGAAAACACAGACAAAAAAAAATGTCGTTATAAAACAACAAAATTCTGCAAGAAAAGAAACAAATGTGACAAAAAATTGTTTTAAACAGTCATAAACTAGAAAAGTTGCATTTCGTGAGATAATGTTAGTGTGAATGCTTTTTTGCTGAATGTAGTCGCTGAAGCTTTTTGCTGAAAATGGTGACACAATTTTCTTTACTTGCTGAAGGGATTTGCTAACAAATCACTGGGAATTTCATTAAAGAATTCTTAAAGAGCGCTGAAGTTGATCTCAATTTCTGAAAATTTGTAGTAAAAAAATGGTGTGTTGCTTAAATATGAGCTAAACTCCAAATTAGCCCCCAAAAAAACCTTGATGCCAAATTAGCCAAAAAAGCTAGCTCGCTGCTTAAATACTAGCTAAACTCCAAAATAGCCCCAAATTCTCCAGTAAACTGAATTAGTCAAAAATGTTAGCCTGTTGCTAAAATAAAAGCTAAACTCTAAATTATCCTATAAAACCTTTAGTATATAACACATTAGCAAAAACGTTAGCCTGTTGCTAAAATAGGAGCTAAACTTAAAATAGCCAATAAAAATCTCAGTAGATAAAAAGTTAGCCACAAAATTTAGCTCATTGCTACAAGAGAAGCTAAACTCTAAATTAACATATAAAAACCTCAGTAGCTAACAAATTAGCCAAAAAAACTAACTTGTTGCTTAAATACTAGCAGAACGCCAAAATAGACAAAAATTCCTCAGTAAAATAAATTAGTCAAACATGTAAGCCTGTTGCTAAAATATAAGCTAAACTCTAAATGAGCATATAAAACACTTAGTAGCTAACATATTAGCCAAAAAACGTTAGCATGTTGGTAAAATAGGAGCTAAACGCCAAAATAGCCTATAAAAACCTCAATAGATCAAAAATAAGCCACAAAAGTTAGCTCATTGCTACAATGGAAGCTAAACTCTAAATTAGCATATAAAAACCTCAGTAGCTAACAAATTAGCCAAAAAAAAAGCTAGCTTGTTGCCTAAATAATAGCAGAACTCCAAAATAGACAAAAATTCCTCTGTAAAATAAATTAGTCAAACATGTTAGCCTGTTGCTAAAATATAAGCTAAACTCTAAATGAGCCTATAAAACCCTTAGTATATAACACATTAGCAAAAACGTTAGCCTGTTGCTAAAATAGGAGCTAAACTTAAAATAGCCTATAAAAATCTCAGTAGATAAAAAGTTAGCCACACAATTTAGCTCATTGCTACAATAGAAGCTAAACTCTAAATTAGCATATAAAACCTCAGTATGTAACAAATTAGCCAAAAAAGCTAACTTGTTGCTTAAATACTGGGAGAACTCCAAAATAGACAAAAAATCCTCAGTAAAATAAATTAGTCAAACATGTTAGCCTGTTGCTAAAATATAAGCTAAACTCTGAATGAGCCTATAAAACCCTTAGTAGATAACACATTAGCCAAAAAACGTTAGCATGTTGCTAAAATAGGAGCTAAACGCTAAAATAGCCTATAAAAACCTCAGTAGATAAAAAGTTAGCCTCAAAAGTTAGCTCATTGCTACAATAGAAGCGAAACTCTAAATTAGCATATAAAACCTCAGTAGGTAACAAATGTTTTGATGCAAATATTTCTGAAATCACTGAGAGAGTGATTGAGTTTATAGGTGCTGAAAAGCTAAAGCTAGCTTTTAAAGCATTTACACAATCAGCACTGAAACTGAACTCATGTTCATCATATAATCTCAGAGACTCTTCAAATAGTCCGTCATATAATATTAAAGGGATATTGAAGAACAACACGACTGACAATAGCTTAGAGGTCGGCTTTACTTTTACTTTACACCTAAAGTAAATGTGCATCTACAACAAACACCACAAGGTGGCTCTGATCTGAGCTCAGTGTGAACAGACATTCACTGGGTCATTATTCCCAAGCAATGGCAGCATTTTGATAAGAGAAAATATTTCCTCCTATAGTGTGTAAACTGTCAGAGACACTGGAATTACCCAGATTATATCAGCATGAAAACAATAGTTTAGCAGTAAATCTGCTATGGGCTGTGCTGAATAGTTTTGAGGAAAAGTTTGAGTTCTGCTGTAAATGTGACAGACTGTAAATAGAGCGGAACATTTTACGAGAAGAATGTTGCATTTAGTAATATTTTTGATAACTTTTAACATAAAAAAAAAACAAACCAACATTTCTCAATTTAGTATACATTTTCTGTGTTTTGTTACTTTGTGTGGTTAAACAGAACGATTAAGACTGTAACAGGAAAGTTCATTATTTTACATCATTATTTTCTTATATATTCCTGCTTCTGTAGTGGTTTACTAATTTTTTATCTGTAAACCTCTCACTGATTCATCAAACCTTCATGTATAATTTTATATTATGACACAATATGGAAAAAAAGGAGTCGGTATGATTCACTTTTATTTGAATAAAGATACTCAACAAACAAAAAACAAACTTTTTCCTGGGTTTCTAGCTGTGAAAAGGTGGATGGTTAAATTATCTAACAGATTTCTTGATGCAAACATATTATTTAAAGACCTGGAATTTTTGTAAGATTAAGATAGGTGAAATTATCTCGCTTTGGTTATCTTTAAACATCGTTATTTCTTTTTGAAAAAATGTGAGCAGTTTTAGTTCCTGCTTGGCAGCTCGTTTGGAGTACTTGCATAACTTGTGCGCAGTACCCTTCAGTGATTGTTCATACTGGTGTGATGGGGAGGAAATAGTTTGGGAGGCTTGACAGAATCTTGGCATTAAACTACACAGCAGGAAACCTTATCACATTCCAGCACCTGAAACAACATATAAGCCAAATATTTTACTTTTATTTTAAGAGCCCACGTTTCATTTAGTGACCTGCATACTTCATGTACAGAACCATGCAGCAGTTTGGTTATATTTCTAGTTGAGTTGACCCCAATTCAGTCATTTACATTCAAACTCACTGACCTTAATTAGCATCGATTGGAGCTGCAGTTGTGCTAATTGGTTAATGATTTTCTACTTTCTCTCTTCTTCATGCATACAGATTTATATATATACTTTCAGTTAGCACATAGTAAAATCAAACGAGCTACTTCTAGGAATTACAATGACAAAATGTGACCTCAGTGTTATACAAATCACACTATTGAACTTCACGCTACTACTACTGGATTTGCAAAATGCTGAAATAAAATGCACAAAAACTGATCAGAAAACAACTTATCAATTTATTCTGCAACTTTAGGAAGATTTATGAAAGTAAAAACAGTCCAAAAGTACTTTTTTTTTTCTAGTTTTGCATTAGATGAACCCTGAAATAGTTTTTAAAAGTTCAAAAATCTATACATTTGTGCCATGCATCTCACCCTATGACTTGACATTTATTCAAGTCAAGTTTAGGAGATTCCTCACCATTAAAGCTGGATCGTTGGAAAACAGCTGCTTTGTTCTTATGTCTTCTTTCAAATACATTTAACCTTCCAAGCAATGAATTAAAAGCAATTTAAAATTCCACTCCAACTACTGTATGTTTTTTTTCAATTGCAAAATCGTCCCCAGTGCTGTTTTAATATGATGATGCAGATTTTAGCCAAAATCAAAAAGTCTGTGTCATTTAAAAAAAATTTCAGAGCAGCGAGAGCTCATTAGAAATCTGTCTCTGACTTGTGGGCAGGAGGATTAGTAAGAAGAAGTTAGCCTATGGCTAATTTTTCCATCTCTCCTGCTGGCTTATAACAGCTCACAAGCCCAAGCTAACATTAGCGTAGCAAAAAAAAAAAAAAAAAAAAACTGAGCAATATCAGAGCTATCCAGGCATACAATTCTGAGCCAGCTCAGACGAGGAAAATTAAGATGTTAACGGGTTTATTTCCCATCAGCCCTTTGTTTACACTCTCTCTTGTTAGCTTATAACACCTCACAAGCCCAAGCTAACATTAGCGTAGCAAAACAAACAAACAAACAAAAAAAACAGCGAGCAATATCAGAGCTATCCAGGCGTACTATTTTTAGTCAGCTCAGATGAGGAAAATGAAAACTTAATGGATTTATTTCCCATCAGCCCTTTGTTGACACACTCCTGCTAGCTTATAGCACCTCACAAGCCCAAGCTAAAATTAGCATAGCAAAAAAAAAAGCAAAAAACATGAGCAAAATCAGACCTATCCAGCCATACAGTTTTGCGCCAGCTCAGACAAGGGAAAGGTCGACATTAATGGATCTATTTCCCATCAGCCCTTTGTTTACACTCTCTCCCTCTGGCTTAGATCACCTCACAAGCCCAAGCTAATATTAGCGTAGCAAAAAAAAAAAAGAAAATCTGAGCAATATCAGAGCTATCCAGGCGTACAATTCTGAGTCAGCTCAGACGAGGAAAATGAAAACTGAATGGATTTATTTCCCATAAGCCCTTTGTTTACCCACTCTCTTGCTAGCTTATAGCACCTCACAAGCCCAAGCTAACATTAGCGTAGCAAAAAAAATAAAATAAAAACATGAGCAAAATCAGACCTATCCAGCCATACAGTTTTGCGCCAGCTCAGACAAGGAAAAGGTCGATATTAATGGATCTATTTCCCATCAGCCCTTTGTTTTCACTCTCTCCTATTAGCTTTTAGCACCTTACAAGCCCAAGCTAACATTAGCTTGGAAAAAAACAAAAACAGCAAACAAAATCAGAGCCATCCATCCATTGAGCCAGCTCAGACGTGGTAAATTCAGATGTTAATGGATCAATTTGTGTGCAAGTGGATGCTACAAAATTGAAGTTGAGAAGACTGGCGGGCCCATGGCACAAACCTGAGCTTTTTCTAACCGCAGGCTTTCATCTACTCCTGATCAAACACATCTTGAATTATGAAATGCCCAGAAATGCAGTTTTAACCTGAAAGTATTTTGTACGTCCTCTAATTTGAGAAAATTGCCACAACAACATGTTAAAAAACACAATTCTCATTGGAGTGGATCTTTAAGAGTTTCAAAGGTTTGCTAATGTAAACGTTGTTGTACTTTAACTTTGCCAGATTTAAAAAGATTTTCTGAAAATTAAGGATTTCATCAAATAAAACCAAAAAAATATTGTTTTCTGCAGATTCCTTTCATCTAAAGGAACTTCTGAAACGAAGCTTCACTGTAAGTGTAGCTGCTTGAGAAATTAGTACATATTAACCAGTTATTAAGTCATATATTTTGGTCTAAATAAGGGGTCGGCAACCTTTAATAGTAAAAGAGCCATTTGGTCTCGTTTTCTACTGATCAAAACCTAAAAGGAGCCGTATCTCTACCTTTTACCTTTAGTAGAGGCCAAATTAGCTCGTTACTTAATTATTAACTAAACTCCAAATTAGCATAAGATTCCTCTGTAAATTAAATCAACCAAAAATGTTAGCATGTTGCTAAAAGAAAAGCTAAACTCTAAATTAGCAATAAAACTCCAGTAGATAACAAATTAGCCATAAATGTTAGCATATATTGCTAAAATATTAGCTAAACTCCAAATTAGCATGAAAACTCATTAGAGGCCAAACTAGCCAAAAAAGCTAGCTTGTTGTGTAATTCCTAGCTGAACTCCAAATTTGCCTAAAGTTCCTCAGCAAGCAAAATTAGTCAAAAATGTTAGCATGTTGCTAAAATAGAAACTAAATTCTAAATTAGCCTAGAAACTCAAGTAGATAACAAATTAGCCTAAAATGTTAGTATATATTGCTAAAATATTAGCTAAACTCCAAATTAGCATGAAAACTCATTACTGGCCAAATTAGCCAAAAAAGCTAGCTTGTTGTGTAATTCCTAGCTGAACTCCAAATTTGCCTAAAGTTCCTCAGCAAGCAAAATTAGTCAAAAATGTTAGCATGTTGCTAAAATAGAAACTAAATTCTAAATTAGCCTAGAAACTCAAGTAGATAACAAATTAGCCTAAAATGTTAGTATATATTGCTAAAATATTAGCTAAACTCCAAATTAGCATGAAAACTCATTAGAGGCCAAACTAGCCAAAAAAGCTAGCTTGTTGTGTAATTCCTAGCTGAACTCCAAAATCTCCTCAAATTCCTCAGTAAACTAAATTAGTCAAAAATGTTAGCATGTTGCTAAAAGAAAATCTAAACTCTAAATTATCCCCCCAAAAAACTTAAGTCGATAACAAATTAGCTCAAAACATCAGGATTTTTTTGAAAACATTAGCTAAACTCCAAATTAGCCTATAGCCTCCAGCGGACAAAAAACTAGCAAAAAACGTTAGCATGTTGCTAAAATAGAAGCTAAACTCTAAATTTTTTGAAAATTACTATTGTTTTATATTTCTTCAGCCAGAGAGCCACGATGGAGAGATAAAAGAGCCACAGGTACCTGGTCTAAATCAACCAAAGATATGAATTTTTATTATCTTGGAATATGCTTACAAGTAATTATAAATATATTTTATACTTCAGTGCATAAAGAGGCTTCAAAAAATGACTATTAATTTAATAAGGGATGAAAAAGTGTATTAAAATGTTTAATGAGTTTGGCAAGTT
>NC_050528.1:9892651-9895397 GCF_002922805.2 Oryzias melastigma
TTAGAGGCCAAATTAGCCAAAAAAGCTAGCTTGTTGTGTAATTCCTAGCTGAACTCCAAAATCTCCTCAAATTCCTCAGTAAACTAAATTAGTCAAAAATGTTAGCATGTCGCTAAAAGAAAAGCTAAACTCTAAATTATCCCCCCAAAAACTTAAGTCGATAACAAATTAGCTCAAAACATCAGGATTTTTGAAAACATTAGCTAAACTCCAAATTAGCCTATAGCCTCCAGCGGACAAAAAACTAGCAAAAAACGTTAGCATGTTGCTAAAATAGAAGCTAAACTCTAAATTTTTTGAAAATTACTATTGTTTTATCTTTCTTCAGCCAGAGAGCCACGATGGAGAGATAAAAGAGCCACATAGCCCTGGTCTAAATCAACCAAAGGCGTGGATTTTTATCATCTAGGAACATGCTTACAAATAATTATAAATATATTTTATACTTCAGTGAATAAAGAGGCTTAAAAAAATGACTGTATTAATTTAATAAGGGATGAAAAAGTGTATTAAAATGTTTAATGAGTTTGGCAAGTATTATGAATAAAAGTACATCATGAAAAAATGCATCAAAATGACCTGAATCACAGTTCTGTCCTGATAACTGATCTTGGAGTTCAAATTTGGACATTTTTATGTCGTAATAAATGTTATTCAAAGGTTGAAATAAACATTACTCAAACTCAGAGGGATTTTTGGACTTGAATGGGTGTAATGTTTTTACTCCGACCTTTGCTCCTCTGATTTAGAGCGATGATGGAGCGCTGCCAACATTCCAGAGTTACGTAAGAGTGGTCTGAAATCAGTAAGGTCTAAGATCTTATTTGTGTTTCTGATCTGACTGAAGTAGATCAGAACATACTGTTAGTTTGGGGCGAGCGCCATGTAAGCAGTCACATACTCAAGCAAACACAAACCTGAAGGACTTTGTCACATGCTTTTCAGACACGTCAACTTTGTTGTCCTTTTGGCACAAAGTGTACAAATTTTGTTTGGGTTGAAATGACAAAAAAAGCAAATATAAATGTTTAGTTTAGTGATATATTATTAGCTTTAAGCCCTAAAACTGTTTTTTATTGCATTAAATCAATAAAAAAAAAACATTTTGTTGTCAAGAACAAAATGTGTGACCTGTATATTTGAGAAATCTCCTAATGTAGTGTAATAAACCCCTTCGAATCGTCTGCTCTGGTTGAGTTATCAGTCTTGAAATCATACAAACGTCTGGTCAGGGAGCAGAGATCTCCTCTAACTGTCCCTCTGTGTCCCCAGACAAAGCCAGATAATGATACGCTGGCAGTTCAGATTGCAGGGTTGCTATTGGTCTGAAACTGTAAACACACTCCAGAAGGCTTAGACATTCCAGAGAAGTCCACAACTGGAGATTCTTGGAAGAGCTCCTCGGGTGTTTGCATTCTTCCTTTGGGACGGCAGCGCCAACAAAGCCTCTTGTGATCACTGCCCTCACCAGAAGGATAATTATGAGGAGTGGAGGCCAACATAGTTCAGGCATTCCTCTGCACATTGGAACCAGACTGTCATGCAGGACTGATGGTTTCAGCCCTGGGGGGACTGAAGTACCTTAAAAACAATTAAATATTAGCATTTTTTTTCCTGACCAGGTGAGAGGATCAAAGATAAAGCTCAAACATGCGCAGTAGCTTACCAATTCAAAGTTACCTCATCAACTTAATTTATTTTTTTAACTTAAAAGGAACTCAATACTTTTATTTTTCAAATATCAACTCCATTCATCTTTTGATCCATTTTAAAAGTGGTCTTAATTACGATTATGCTATTTTTAGCCAAAAACAATGTTGTTTACTGAGGGAGTATTCAGACTGGACACATTTGGTTCCTGTCAAAGTCAAGGCCAGTGTAATTATATCCGGCCCTCCAGATCATTTATTTATTGTTATTAATGGCCCGATGTTATCTTCCGCTTATTTTTAACTTGTATAATTTTGACAAAATATATTTTTATGGAGAGTAAAACAGTGAAAGTTATTTAAGGTTTGAGTGGATTTATTCTGGAATAATATTCCTGCCTTTTTATTTTTCAGATTTATTAGCATTAGCATTATGCTAGCTTTTTAGACTTATTTGGCATTTTGTAAGAGTTTTGGAGTTTAGCTAATATTTAAGCTACATGCTAGCTCTTTTGGCAAATTTAGGCTTTTTTCTGTTTTTAGGCTACTTTGGAGTTAGGATAATATTTACATGCTAGCTGTTTTGGATAATTTGGCTTTTTTCATTTTTTAGGCTGTTTGTAGTTCAGCTATTTTTTTCAGCAATATGCTAGCTGTTTTGGCTAAACTAGTTTTTTTAGGCTAATTTGGCATTTAGCTAATATCTTAGCTGGTTATCATCTTCTGTGTTTTCAGATATTCGCTTCAATGATTTCAGCTATCATCTTCAGTGTTTTTAGCTATCATCTTCAGTGTTTTCAGTTATCAATTTCGGCATCTTCAGCAGCCAAATTCAGCTTACAGCATTCAGCATTTTTGCAAAAATAGTTTGACCGCAATGCATTGTGGTCTGTATTCGCTAAAGTAGTGAGCATCGATGTACGCTACTTTTTTGCAGACATCTGGAAAATAATAAGTGAACTGAATTTTGGAATTGTAGATTCAGATAGGACTACAAAAGGGCAAACACACTATTTAGCAGAGGTGGGGACTCGAGTCACATGACTTGGACTCGAGTCAGACTCGAGTCATGAATTTGACGACTTTAGACTCGACTT
>NC_050528.1:9896352-9907781 GCF_002922805.2 Oryzias melastigma
CATAATAAGAAAAATGCTAAAATGTAACATGTAAAAAGCACAATTTTCATTGAAGAGGGTTTTTGATCAGACTTCAGTGGCATGATTGTGAACTTCATTATGTGAAAATTATGATTTTTGGTCACGTTCTGTTCTGATTGTCCTCCAGTCACCGCATTTTCAGGTTCATGATCCACAGCTGTCTTCACTTCTGTTAATTCCTCTCAGCCTATTTAAGGCTCCTGTCTGCAGTTAACTCTTGTCATGTCACCTGCTCTACAACTCTTTGTGGTTCTCAATGGGTTTTGTCATGTTTTAGTTGTTTGTTAATGTTTAGTTTCTGTCACCAAATCTGATCTCCTGCATCTATTAACACTTGGGGACATTTAGTTGTATTTAAAAACAATGCAGATTTATATTTAAGCAGCATTTTTATGCACAAGATTTCAGTGTTTTACAGAGAAAAAAAAAAGCAAATTATCACACTGAAACATGTCTAAGTTGAATTGATAATTCAAAGTTTGAGTTTATTAAATTTGAATTGGCAAGGTGCTATTGATTTTTATTTATATATATATATATTAAATAAAAAAAACAAAAGTACTGTAATCAGATGCACTGAGACATGATGCAAAACAGAAGGAATTTTTTTTCTCAAACTTGAAACTGCGTCATAAAAAGAAAAAAAAACCAAATGTATAATTATTAATAGAAGATTGAAAGCTAAAATTGAAATACATTAGACAAAGATAGTAATACATTTTATTTGAAAGTGCCTTTCAAGGATCGCAAGGTAATTTCACAATAAAAATGTATAAAACACAATAAAAGAAAGAAGACAGAAAAAGTTGGTAAGGTGCTATTGATGTTTTTTTTAGCTGGTATTTGAAGGTGGATGTTTAAGTTTCTAATATTAGGTGGAAGAGATGCACTTTAAACAGTAAAATACATGAATAAAAGTCACTTTAGAATAATTATATAAGGAAAAACTGCACATATAAGACTTTTAGCTGCTACGTGTCCACCTTAAAGCCCACATGCGCATGTGTGTTAGATTTGGTCTAAAACCATGTTTCAGAGAAGTGCGCGGTTGTCGGCCTGTGTGGCCTCGTGATGCACTGTCCAGGTTTCAGCCTCCCTGAAATAACTGAGAGACCCCCATCTGAGCTGGGAATAGATGATGGATGCACTTTAAAATGCATAGTCTCGTACAAATTCACATTTTGGCTGCAAAAAATGAAAATGCTATCATTTTTTTTTTGCCCTGAATCACCAGTAGAGAACTCACTGAAGTGTTTCAGATTTTAAGTTTGTTTCATTTAGACCAAAATGTCAGAAATATATGTTAATGCAGCAAAGGATTGTGAAATTTTCCTTAACTATGCTGCATTACGTGAACAGTTACTTAAGAAAAGGTCAAATAACTATGGAACTCACAGATCACATTCAGGCCCTTAAACATGTCACTGAATTTCTCTGTTTTCCAATAACATCACTACACATGCAGACACAGCACATCTATTGCCTTATCTATGTGGGTCAGTGCACAAAGACGTTCTTTATTAACTTTCCAGACTTTCAAAGTTTAGTTTTTTCTTTCATATCATTGACGTTCCAAATTAATCACAGTGTTGGAAATTTTCACCCCGACCTTTGCTTCAGCTCTAAAAATAAACCTTGTTACAAAACTCCCCCACCAAACATAAGGTCCTTTTTTTGACTAAATACAATGCAGACATTGTGCATCAGCAGACACGTCCAGACGTTGAGTAGAAACCATTAACATATCCCACAACTGAATCATCCTGACTCAACTGTTAACAACAATGCTGGGAGTCATGGCTGCTTTGCCCAGCTGACACTTTTGATCTGAACGACAGAGCCAGCAGTTTAGCTTTTGAATGTGTCTTGAGGGCATGTGAGTGTGTGCTGCAACAATTTTCTCTGCCAGACAAAACCTTGTAGTGATTTATTTAAAATCATAAAAGTCAAACTTCATAGTGTCTTTTTTTAACTTGTTTCATTAACATTTCGTGCAAATATGTAGTCATACAATGTAAAAATTACAAAAATAGATACAAACATAAATAAGTTGCGTTACCAGCGATAATTCTAGTGTGAATGCTATTTGCTGAAAATAAAATACTGAAACTTTTTACTGAAAATAAAAAAGCTATTTGCAAAATGTTAAATTTGCAAAAAGACTGGAAATTTCATTAAAGATTTATGAAAGAGTGCAGAAGTTTACCTAAATTGCTGAAAAATTTTGTAGTAAAATGACCTAAAACATGCCAACTTTGCAAAAATATTTATTCTGTTGCTTAAATATTAACTAAATTCCAAAATAGTCTAAATTACCTCAGTAAACTAGTCAAAAATGTTAGCATGTTGCTAACATGGAAGCTGAACTCTAAATTAACCTATAGAAACCTCAATATTTAGACAAAATGTTAGCATGTTGCTAAAATATAAGCTAAACGACAAATTAGCATAAAAACCTCAGTAGATGCCAATTTAATCAAAAAAGATAACACCTTAATTAACACTAGCTAAAATCCAAAATGGCGTAAAATTCCTCAGTAAATTAAATGTATCAAAAATACTAGCATGTTGCTAAAATGTCAGCTAAACTCCAAATTAGCATAAAAACTTCAGTAGATGAAAATTTAGCCAAGAAGTTAACACATTGAGTACACTAGCTAAACTCCAAAATAGCCTAAAATTCCTCAGTAAACTAATTTAATCAAACTGTTAGCATGTTGCTAAAATATAAGCTAAAACGCTCAGATGCCAAATTAGCCAAAACAAAGCTAGTTTGTTGCAGAAATGCTAGCTAAACTCAAAAATTGCCAAAAATTATGTTAACTAAGTTAGTCAAAAATGTTGGCATGTTGCTAAAATATTAGGTAAACTCATTTTTTTTTGGAAAATAGCAATAAAATATGAAAACATATGAGTATAGTAAAAGGCTGTCTGCTTATCTTCTTAAAACTTTGAAATAAGAAGACTTTATCATTCATTTAAAATGGAGAATATTTTGCTCAATATTTAAAAAACTATAAAGTTTATGAATACCAAAAATACAAGCAGCAATGTCCTGAACAAATGAATGTTTAACACTTGGATTCTTTGAATCGCTGAAAGTGTGATTGAATTTTTATGTACGGAAAAGAGCGGGAGAATCACTATTATTTTCATCAAGTACCTGTAAATACAGTAAATTAAAAACATTTAGGTTCTTTTTAACATTTAGATAGTTTACAATGCAACATTTCTACCTATAGTTATGTCCATTTAAATTGGGTAACTTTCCACTGTGGCTAAAGAGAAACACAAAAAAAAAAACTTCATAGGGTCTTTAACAGAACTTTATCAAAGGATTACCAATGATTTATAAAAGTATTAGTATTTATCTTTGTTATTTTGAAAAATTACACTTATTTACATTTTTTACCCAAATCAGTTTTATAAAAAATGTCTGCAGCACTGAAAACCTCTTATCTGCCTGTTGTTGTGACAGACATGGGTTTAGTTTTTCTAATTAAATAAATAGAATATAATAAAATGTTATTGAGGAATTGCTCATTGTTTAGCCCTCTTACCTCACAGCAAGAAGAAGGCATGTTCTCCCAGTGCATTCTGGGGCATGCTTACTTGATGTTTCTGTGCAGCCCTCCATCGGGGTGTGCCCCACCTTTGTAGCTTGGTTGGATTTAGAAGGTTTGGAAGATGGATGGCTGGAAAACTTTATTGATCCCACATTGAGGAAATTAGTTAAGCATTTATAGCATTTTTTACAATTTAAAACAGAGAAATAACTATAATCAGGTTAAAATGTTGTAGAAAATACGTTAAAAAAGATAATAAATGGGGAAATTGATCTTGAAATAAATTTATTTCTTGTTTGAATATCAAAGGTACCTTAACTGGTGCTTAAAAAAAAAGAAACACCAGTTTTAAGATTAAAATAAAAACTCTCTGTCCCTCCATCACCCCGACAACACCAACCTGCTCACCCCTTTGCCCCCTCGCAGACCCCCTTACTCCAGCCTACATTCCCCTCATTGCCTCTAGTGCATGGAAAGCCCCTGATACATTTTCAGAGCTGCTGAGCTCGTATGCAGACACAGAGCCTTCTCTCTCTCACCTTCTTTCCATGGTGCCGCTGGCCAAAGCCAGCCACCAGATCACATGCTATGTGCAGCCTCAGCAGCAGAGGGGCACAACTATTTGCTGGGGGCACGCATGAATGACTGGCATTCTAGTGACCTGGAGGGGAGCCGCCTGCTGGGGTGCAGGACTGTTTTAGGACAAGGTGCCGTGGCTTTTTGCCCCATCATTCGGGGCAGAAGGCAGCAAAATGTTTTCAGACGTAAAAAGGTCAGCTTTGGTTAACATTTATAGGGACCTGATACTATCAGTTTGGTTCAGTTTCCTCTTCTTACTCAAATGAATTATATAATTATATATTATATTTTTTTCTTTTGAAGACATTTCTTGCACCCACAATAATTCTAAAATATTGGTTTAAAGCGTTCGAAAGTCAGAAAAGCTGCCTGAGGCTGATAGATTTTGTTGCACAACCTTGTGACTTGTTTTATTTCTTGCCTGTTGACTTCTCAGTCTGCCCTCAAATACCAACACAACCATAATTTGTTGTTTACAGCTCACTGAAAGCCAGGAAAAGTGGGAAAAGAAGGGAAAAATGATTACAGTGACACATTTGAGTAATGAGTCTGACATAGGCGGCCAAATATTCAGTGCAGTCTGGTTTCCATGGCATCACAAATATGTAGACTATAAATAAAAAGGGTTATGCTATGATAAAAATGTTTTAATGCAGAACGACAAAAACATTTAAAGCCTTTAACTTGTTGGCTTTTACATTACATTTACATTACATTTTTACATTCATTTTTGCATTATACATGTTGCGTCCCCTATGGGCAAACCCAGCTCGGGTGTAGAGGGAAAATACAAAAGGGGAGAAAAACTGGACACAAATAAAAAAGGAACACAGATTATTAAAAAAATGGAAATTCTTTGTCCTAAAATGAAGGAACAAAATTAAACAATTAGTGTGCTGGTTACAACAAAAACACAAACCAAAGGGAATTAAAACCTTGGCCAAACATAAAAATTTTAATTTCAATATACAATTATATACTATACTGTTTAATTTTTTAATATAATTTATGTAGCAGTTTATACATTATTTTAAATCAGTGGAGAAAGTCCACTAATTTTGCTTGTTAAATTATATTACATTTTGTCAGATTAAAACAGCTGCATTTTATGCTGAAGGGATTTTAAATTAGATTTGATTATTTCAAGCAATCAAAGAAAGAATAATGCATGTACAGTACAATCGACAAAGGTTTACATCATACAAAGATATGTCAGACGTAGGATAACTCGGCATCAAGTCATAGATTGCTTTAAAAGAAGTGTGAGGAAGCAAACTTATATAATCCCACCCCGACTCTACCTTATCATTTTTTATTTACATGAATTTGATTACTAGCGTGACATGATTCATACAAGACTTTCAGAAATTGCAGGACAGGGGACAATTTTTCTGCAATTTATTAGTTTATCCAACTGAAATTATTTAAATCCTCATCCATTTCTTCTGGTGTTCCTCAAGGTTCTGTTCTGGGTCCCCTCCTCCTCATTACCCACATCCTACCCTATACAGCTAAATGTGGGCCAATCTAATAAAAACAAATTTAAAAAATGTTTGTGTTTGGCCCAAAAAAAATGTAAAATGACCAAAACTTTTTTGCTATTCTAAAATAAACTTTTTCAGCTTCAAATGTTCTGTTTTCTAGGCTTCAAAATTTAAATTTCAAAACTTTTTTTTCCCGTTTCAAATCTTTTTTTTTTTCACTTTTAACCCTTTTGTTTGTTTTGTTTTTTTCGAATCTGAAAATTTCAGTTTCAAAACTTTTACCCCCATTGCGGCGTGTTGGGGCGAGGGTAACCCAAAGGACCAATCAAAATTAAAGTCTATGTAGTAATTTTTTTTTAAACTCCACAAAGCTTTGGTTGGACAAAAACAATAAGAACATAATGAAATGTATTGGCCATATAACCAACTAGTAAGTATTTGCAGAAAAAGTGCAATTTTTAGGCAAAAAAAAGAATACCTCATCATTGTAAATATAAATTATAGACTTACAACAGGGTTAAATATGAGGTTTAGTCCAAAAAAATTACCTTCCAACCCACATTTAATGGGATAGAAATGATTATTCTTATCAGTGGGATCCACTGAGGGCCCAACTTGCAGGATTTTTCTTTGTCCAAACACTAAACAATCAGTGTTTGAAACTTAATATTTTTTATATAGGATACATTATGAACCATGTTGGATGTTTTCTCATCTTTCACAAACAGAAAAATGAAAAGAAGCAGCAAACAAGATCTGTGGAAAGGTAGAGTTAACTGTTTTAAATACTGTTTTTTGATTTTTCTGACCCTTTGACTGCCTGTTTCACCTTTTGGTAGAGCACAAATAGAAAACATGTTTTTAAAAACATCAATTATGTGTATTACTCTCCTGAGGTAATAAGTGGCAGAAAATACTTTTTTGTTTGTTTGGGTTGAATAGCTGAACTTATGTTTGACATTTTAAAAGTTAAAGATGTCTTTTATCAGTTCTAAACACCTGTTAACTTATCTCTGAAGCCTACATTCCTTCAACGTCTTTAACTACTACTACTACTACTACTAGCCCACTTATACACCAAACTTCCCTTTAAATGTGTCATAAATGTGACTACTTATTTATCACCTCTACAGATTTATCTCTCATGACTCATGTCTGAAGCTTCCCTGTCTGGAAATTCCCTTAAACCTGCTGCAACATGCAGATCTTCCAGAGAAAGCAACAGTTGTTTCAGTTTTCCCACTATTAATCTCACTGTTTTCTCCTGAATAAATTCTAATTCTTCAACCGTGAAGAGCAAATACATGGGGAAGAGTGCTGTCTGTGATTTCCTGGGAACAGGATATTGAGAGCAGGACACCTTTTCTTTGTCTATTGTGTGCTTGTGTGAATGAGGAAGTGGTGCGGGGATGTGAGAGCCAAAGGGAGGAATCTATCCCACTCCTTCCAGCACTATCAGTTACATTCCTCACCAATTCCGCCGGATTAGATGACCTTGTCCTCCATTCTCGCTCATTCTTTCCCACCAACACTTATCCTAAAAACGCCACACGCCTTCAAACTGAATGTACACACTCACCGAAGAGTCATGTGACGTCTCAAGTAAAAGTTATGAGCAGAGGAGAGTGACACAGTAAGCAATCAGTCATGAATTTTTATAGTTTGAGCTGCAAAAATTAGAGCTGAACGCATTAATCTGCGTGAAGTTTCAGACCTAACAAAGCAAAAAGCATCTTCAGTTTTAAAAAATATATATTTTAACCCCAATATGACTAGATTTCTAATTACACTTTGTAGGTGTTGATGCTTTCAACCATTCATAGTATTAGCTGTGTAAATCTGGTGATGTGAGAAACATTTTGTAAAATTATTCTTTCAGCCGCTAAAACGCTCCCAGTATAACATGTAAACTGTCTTTAATTTAATTTAATGTGACCAACAATCTAAAAATTTGAATTTATTGAATGTTTACAATGTTTATAGTAAAATACGCAAAATATAAAAAGCAAAATATAAAAAGCAAAATATAGTCCCTAAGCATATATACCAAACTATAAGTAGAGTTTATAGAATAATTTAATCCAGATTCGAGTATTTGTACATTTATTTTAACCATTAAACAACTTATTTATTTAGATTTTTATAAGTATTCTCCTGCCAGTGACATTAATTTTCCAATATAAATCCTTGAAAAAAATCAGATTAACAAACTACCATACGTTGTTAAAAAAGTGGTATTAGGATTGGAATATAAATATTTTAATTAAATAAACTTTAAAATCCACACACAGTGATGATAAAGATTTTTAAATAATTGCCAATTATTTAAGTTTAGTGTACTAAACACAGAATATATGGTTAAATCAAACGCCTATTTAAATAGATTAAAGGTAATTGAACAATTTTCCTTTTTAATAAAAAAAACCAAAACAACAAAGGACACAAAAAAGCACAGTTATATCTCTAGTAAGTGAGAAAAAATAAATTGAGGAAAATATTAGAAGTTTGTCTACTGATTTAGTGACCACCATGCCGTATTTTCTGGAGTATAACGCTAGGTTCACATTGGACGCAGAAGCAACACGAAGCGGGTTGTGCGCAGCATCCGCTCACTCCTGCAATTCACACCAGACGCATATTTTTCTGCAACGACCGACAGGCGCTTCTGCTAGAGCGCCAACTGCTCTGTCTTTTTCCTTGTTTTTTTAACGCCCGCTCCAGATTCGGCCCACTACGTTGATTTGTGTATGTTTGTTTTTTTGTGTGTTATGATTGTTTATTTCATCTCTACAGTCTGTTTAGATACAAAAACATGACTGCATTTGTCAATTACTGTGTTTTATTGTGAAAAATTGGTTATATTTTGAAAATAAACCAGATTTTCTCATGTATCTTGATGCAACTTCCTGCCAGAATTGACGTGGATCGCTCGCGGCATGCACACAAAATAGACCAGACGGCGAAACGATCCACTGCACGGCGTAAGTCTCAGGGGTGAGACTTATACTCAGGGGCAACTTATTTGAGATTTTTAACATGAATAAGCTCATATCTTTGTTATTTTTCCACAAGTAACCACTTGCCCTTCAGCAGTAGTTTCAGCAAACAACCACTAGAGGGCGATGCATTCTCTTCTGACAGTGCCAGAAGAAGAAGTGCTGTCCAAAACAAACATGGAGGAGAATCGGATTGTTTCCCTCTTGAATTTTTGATATTTTTCTCATTTGAGTGAAAGCATCTTATTCTTTTTTTTTTTTCTTTTTTTGCCATGGCGAATATAAAAGTGCGACTTATACTCCAGAGCAACTTATAGATGGTTTTCTTCTTCTTGATTAGACTTTTTTTGCTCCGGTGCGATCTATTATCCAGAAAATATGGTACATACAGTAGCTCAATCCTATTAAGGCTCTATGACCCAAAATATATTATAAAATACATATTTATTATATTATAGTCATAAGTTATGTTATTATATTATAAATACATATTTATTAATTTACATAAATGTGTAGCCATAAATTACACAAATGTATTATTTTTAAATAACTTTAAAAATATTTAAGTTCAACAAATTGTTCTCCAAATTATCTTAATTTTTCTGTAAAAGTTTTGTAATTACTGTTTGAAGGTTCAAAACAATATTTCTTTTTGATGGTTGTGTCCCGAGTGTAACCCCAGAAAGGTTTTCCGCCGCTTTTAGTGTCTTTTGCATATCAGCTTCAAGCGTATCGATGGCAGGAAGGCTTGAGGGTCATAGCTACCCTGAAAGGTGACCTAACGAGCCTCTGAGAACGGCATGAAAGTTTCACTGTGCTGCCCTGCAGTGATGTTTCACATCTATCAGACTAACACAACCAAAACTCCCGAGAGCGAATTCCGAAAGTGCATTTAAAAAGAAAGCAAACTCTGTCTGATCTGACACTTTGATGCACTACGACACAAAAATAGATTCAAAAGTAAACATGTTTTTATACGTCCAATATTTACCTTTTTCTTTTCCAGACATATATAAAGTTTATACTATATATATATAGGATGAAAATGCAGGTGTGACTTAAAAAAAAAAAAAAAATTAAATAATAAAATAAACAAATATCCAATTTAACATCAAATATTTGCTTATTTGTTTTGTATCTTTAATCAAAAATACAAAAAATAGATATTTTTAAATACAATATTTCAATATATATCAAGTCAAAAGTGTTTAGTTGCTTTGCTAGAACTATAATGGAATTTATTGGGCTAAATAAAGTTTTTAATCTAATCCAAAATAACGTCTAAACACAGAATTGTCTCTTTAAGAACACACACTTTTCTTTTCCTTGTAGTCATTTATTGACTTTTTTAGTGTTTTAAAACACAGCTCAATAAATGTGAGACTAGTGCTTTTAGTTATGTAATTTGGTGACATATTTCCATGAAAATCTAAAAGAATTTGTCATATTTACCAACTATCAGTATCTTCCAGAATAGAACAAACCAGGAAGTCTAAGTTCTACTCAGCCCGGCCCGTCCACAGACAGACAGTTTTTTTGGAGTAACATTTTTGGGTGTTGATCCGTTGCAACGGCTGAAAGCAAACACGATTCTCAAAGGGTCAGCCTCGCATTCCTCAGCAAGTTCACAGGAAGTGTGCTACAATGGAGAACAAAATGACCCGAGGCGTTGTCCCCCCTGCAGACACACAAACACACACTGACTTCTATCCAAAGAGGAAGTAGTGGGGTGGTGTTAAATGACATGAGCAGGCTTTTGAAAAGGTGGAAACTGTGCTGCTTCACAGTGTGGAACAGCAGGGACAGATACTAAAACTACCTTTACGATAAACTCATCCAAGCCCACAGAAGCAGCATGTCAATAATATAGAATAAACTACCTTGTTACCCAATAAAAACAACAGATGGATTGTAAATACCAGAATACATTTTTAAAACTCAATAACGATAATTATTGGCCGGTGTCTGAGGCATTTTGTAGTATTGCTGTGTCTCAAAATGTCTGTATGGATTTTTAAAAAGGGGAAGTATTGAATCAAATCCCAACATCTTGGTACAAGGTCAAAGGTTTGACCAAGACTTCAATTAACTTAGTTATATTGGGGCAGAGGTGTCACACTCAATCGCACAAGGAGACAAAATCCAAAACAAACCTTAGGTTGAAGGTCGAACAGAAAAAACATTTATTGAACACTCTGAAACTACATTTTTAAGACTATAAAAACGTAACTTTTTAACATAATTATGAACTAGATATATAGCATTAGCTACAATAATGCTAATACAAATGCTGTAAGATGAATTTGGCTGCTGAAGATGCTAGTGCTGATTGCTTAAGATGCTAAAGTTGATAGCTAAAAACACTAAAGCTGGAAGCTGAAATGATTGAAGCTAATAACTAAAAACGCTGAAGCTAATAGCCAGCAAAAAAATAAGCTAAATGAAAATTAGCCAAGAAAAATAAAAATAAAAAAACTTAGGTTATCCAAAACAGCTAGAATGTAGCTGAAAAAATAGCTAGACTTCAAAATACCCTTAAAAAACGTAAATTACCCAAAACAGCTAATGTGTTAATATTAGCCGAATTTCAAAACAGTCACAAAAAAACAAAAACAAAAAATAAAGCCTAAATTAGCCGAAACAGCTAGCATGTAGCTGAAAAAATAGCTAGACTTCAAAATACCCTTAAAAAAACTTAAATTAGCCAAAACAGCTAATGTGTTAATATTAGCCAAATTTCAAAACAGCCTAAAAGAACAAAACAAAAAATAAAGCCTAAATTA
>NC_050528.1:9907975-9908170 GCF_002922805.2 Oryzias melastigma
TCAATATTTTACACTACATAAAAATATATTTTGTTAAAATTAATCAAGTTAGAAATGAGCACAAGATAACTTTGGGCCATTAATAGCAATAAAATAAAATAATCTGGAGGGCCGTATATAATGACCCGGAGGGCCGGATCCGGCCTCCGGGCCTTGATTTTGACACATGTTTTAGGGTTCATTTCAACTGTATGC
>NC_050528.1:9908215-9910019 GCF_002922805.2 Oryzias melastigma
GTGTTAATATTAGCCAAATTTCAAAACAGCCTAAAAGAACAAAACAAAAAATAAAGCCTAAATTAGTCAAAACAGCTAGCATGTAGCTGAAATTTTAGCTAAAATCCAAAACGGCCTAAAAAAAATCTTAGTAAATGGTAAAATAGTACAAGAAGCTAGCATACTAGCAATTTTTAAAACTTTAAAACTAACTTTTTAACATAATTATGAAGTAGATGTATAGCATTAGCTACAATAATGCTAATATGACTGCTGTAGGATGAAATTGGCCGCTGAAGATGCTAGTGCTGATTGCTTAAGATGCTAAAGTTGATGGCTAAAAACACTGAAGCTGAAAGCTGAAATGTTTGAAGCTAATCACTGAAAACGCTGAAGCTAATAGCCAGCAAAAAATTAGCTAAATGCCAAATTAGCCAAAAAAATAAAAATAAAAAAAACTTAGGTTATCCAAAACAGCTAGAATGTAGCTGAAAAAATAGCTAGACTTCAAAATACCCTTAAAAAAACGTAAATTAGCCAAAACAGCTAATGTGTTAATATTAGCCAGATTTCAAAACAGCCTAAAAGAACAAAACAAAAAATAAAGCCTAAATTAGCCAAAACAGCTAGCATGTGGCTGAAATATTAGCTAAAATCCAAAACGGCCTAAAAAAATCTTAGTAAATGGTAAAATAGTACAAGAAGCTAGCATAATATCAATTTTTAAAACTTTAAAGCTGTAACTTTTTAACATAATTATGAATAATAAAAAGACAGGAATCTTATTCCAGAATAAATCAATTTAAATATTTTCCACTTAAAATACTTTCAATATTTTACACTACATAAAAATATATTTTGTTAAAATTAAACAAGTTAGAAATGAGTGTAAGTTAACTTTGGGACATTAATAGCAATAAAATAAAATAATCTGGAGGGCCGTATGTAATTACCCAGAGGGCCGGATCCGGCCCCCGGGCCTTGACTCCGACAGGTGTTTTAGGGTTCATTTCAACTGGATGCATTTGGTTTGGTTAAAGTAAACCAAAGTTCGTTTCCGCCGATAATCCGGACCAGAGTTTCGGTCTGAAAATGAGCAAATGGACCTGGTCTAGGACCAGGAACCGCTCTCTGACCCATCTTTTGAACTGGTTTTAGGCTCATTTTCGGTTCATTTTCAATCGGACTGAGCTCCGGTTCACTCTTCCTCAGTCTGAACACAATCTGTTCTCAGAGTGGAACAACTGGGTCAGGAAACAGATAAAATCATAGCTTCAAGACTATCAAAACTGCCACAATTGTATACATTTTGATTAGTTTTTTGGTCACATCTGTCAACCAATTTTATTTAATCTTTTTATTATTTGTCTACCTTTCCCTAATTACTGCTTCTATATTTATGTATTTACTGCTCTTGTCTGCCTTTCTTCTTTGATTAACCTTGTCTTTTTGTCTAGGGGACAATAGATGGAAATGAGCCTAAAACATGATTATCTCATATATTTACATTTTTAAATGTTATATTCAGTCCTTATCTTAAACAAACAAAAAAGAAACGTTGGTCATGTTTCAAAAACTCTCTTTGTACTAATACTTTTAGTAATGTGTGTCTCGGTAAGGAAAGTGAAAATGCCCGACACATGATATTGGACATCATCAGCAGTTCAACATCATCTCATTGGGGTTTATAGATTTTTTGGTCTAATAAGATTATCAGCCTGAGGCCAGTGGACACATATGACAATCAATAGCTGAGCCTTTTTGTGCTCATTTCTATCATGTTTTCACAGCAGATTCCTTTTTTTTTTTTTTTTTTTTTTTTTTT
>NC_050528.1:9910034-9945054 GCF_002922805.2 Oryzias melastigma
TGCAGTTTTGGCAACTGCAACCTTCCCTGTTTCTGCCTTTTCCTCTTCTGCTCAAAGAGACGTGCGTCATATTGGGACTGAGGCCTCCGTTTTTTTTGTTTTTTTTTCTAAAGGCTAGACATAAAAAGTTGTGGTCAAAACAGTAAAACTGTGAAGTTCAATCAGGCTGCAGCTCAAATAAAGTTTGTTTTCCTCCCTCTTTAAAATGAGTTTTGCTGATTGTTTCTAAATGTTGCTCCAGAATGTAATCTCATCTGAGTGGAGAGACAGCAGCAGGTTGGAGATTTGGAAGTGTAAATTAGCACAACAGGAGTCAAAGTGTGGCATCCTCCAGGCTCTGCTCTGTACTATGATGGGTACAAAGAGCCTCTGTGTTCGTACTAATGGGGTTACAAAGACCTCAGATTCCATGAGACAGCTGCTCGACGTGCACGCACACACACATTTAAAGCGTGTAACAGCCTCAACATACTTGTACTCACCCGAGAGTGACCTGCGGTGAAAGCCACATTGCGAGATTCCTTAAGGCCAACGACGAGCTGCCACACTGAGTTTAATGCTTTTCCTTGTTGTATTAGAACCAGAACATGATCAACTTTGGAACATTGTCTTAAGTTTAAACCCTACAGGCTGCACAGTGACCCCAAAAAAAGTTTAGTGTCAGGACAGGATCAGGCCACTTTTGCAACACTTTTCTAAGTATCGGCCTGGAACAAAGTGTCCAATTGGGGGCTTTAATGGTTGAACACTTAAAGGTACAGCATTCAGTACATTCCACCAAAACTCAACATTCACTTCAGTCACATTGTGCGAGTTAGAACAAGTTTACCCAAAAGAGAAAGTTCTTGAGACCATTCCAAGATGGACATTGTAATCAATATTGTGGCTGTCAAACGTCAACAAAACATGACTTTCTACCAAATTTGGATTGATACTTTTATTATATGTGGGTCAAAACTGACCCGTTCGTGTTTACTTAGCATGATATAAGAGTATGTAAGTGTGAATATAAGAGTAAAGTGTTACCCAAACACAATATGAGTTAACAGAGATTGAACCCCTTATATTGTGTACGGGTCAAATCTGACCCAGACATATAAAAAGGGCTACTAGAGAAAACAAGGGTTAACCAAACATGGTAAAAGGGTTATCAGAGAATATAAGTGTAACCAAACACAAAATAAGAGTTAACAAAGTTTGGACCCTTTATATTATGTTTGGGTCAGTTTTGACCCAAACATAATATAAGGGTTTTTAGAGAATCTAAGGATTAATCAAACACAATATGAATGTCAACAGAGTATATAACTGTTAAGCAAACCTAATAAAAGAGTTAAAATAGCTTGGACCCCTTGTATCATGTTCGGGTCATTTTTGACCCGAACATAACATACAGGAAGGGTTACTAGAGAATATAATCATTAACAAAGTACAATATAAGAGTTAACAGAAAATATGATTAAACAAACACAATATAAGGATGTACAGATTATATAAGGTTTAAAAAAGCACATTATAATAGGTAACAGAGCCTATAATTTGTTAGGGTCAGATTTGACCCAAACACAATATGAGGGTTAACAGAGAATATGATGAATAAACAAACATAATATAAGGATGTACAGAGAATATAAGGTTAAAAAGCACATTATAAGGGGTAACAGAGTTTTTAACTCCATCATTTGTTTGGGTCAGTTTTGACCCAACTACACTATGAAGGTTAACAGCGAAAATGACGATTAAACAAACACAATATAACGATTTACAGAGAATATAAGGGTTAAAAAGCACATTATAAGGAGTAACAGAGTTTTTACCCCTTACATTGTGTCAGGGTCAGTTTTGACCCGAACACAAAATGAGGATTAACAGTGAATATGATGATTAAACAAACACAATATAAAGATATAAAGAGAATGTAAGGGTCAAAGAAGCACATTATAAGGGGTAACAGAGTTTTTACCCCTTACATTGTGTCTGGGTCACTTTTGACCCGAATACAATATAACAGAATACATAGGGTTTAACAACACATTATTAGTATTAAAAAGAGAACATAAGGATTAACAAAGCACAATAAAATAGTTAAAAGAGTTTTTACCACTTTTATTGTGTTAGGGTCAGTTTTGACCCTAACACGATATAAGGGCAAACAGAGGATATATGGGTTAAAAAAGCACATCATAAGGGTTAACAAAGAATATAAGGGTAAGTTGAGCACAATATAAGGTTTAGCAGTTTTTACTCCCTATAGGGTGTTCGGGTCTAATTTGACCCAGGTCAGTTTAGACCCGGTTAACAGTGAAATACAGTAAGCTTTAGACAATTAAGTACTTTTAACATGTGAACTACTGCAAACGTTCTTTTAAGTGTATTTTTCCATATTTTTTAGCATCCTAGACCATCCCAGTAACTTTTAAGTTCATTATATCAACTTTTATTGTACTAGAAAAGGAAAAAGTTTGAATCTCCAAACTAAAGTTGGCATTTCTCTCCATTTGAAAGCGTCCTCTGCTTTCGTGCGCTCCTTGTTCATTCCTCATTGGCCCTATAAAGCGCCCTGCAGCTCCCTCCCTCCTCCCCCTCCCGCGTGGTTTTTATGCTTTTGATGCCCGAGGGACCTCGCGTTTGACATTCCTGGCATTCCGACCGCAGTCCCTCCTCGGTTACTTATTATCACCGCCTGCTTTCCCCGCAGTCACTTCACAGCGAGAGCGCAGCGCACCACGAGACACGCTCGACGGTGGAAACGGTGGAAATAAGTGGAATTTACCTTCGAGAAAGGAGCGTTTGGATGTGATGCGCGCGTAAAGCGGGTAAGTGGAGAGGAGCGCCTGTTCTCTGTCCGTCCGTGGCGCGCTTCGTGGGGGGAAAACGAGCACGAAAACACGGACAAAGGAGCTGTTTTGTGTCACTGAGGAAATATAGTAAACGCGTAGAGCTTTAGAGTTTCTAAACTTTAATTTGTAGCGTTCCAAAGAGGCCATTTGAGCCTCTGAAGGAATTGAATGTATTTGTGCGCTTGTGCTCCCCCGTGAGAGTGGAATGGCGCATGAATAACCACCACAATGAAATGTTGTCGCTGTTACCAATAGGAAACGTGGCCACTCAGTTTCCAAACAGCTTAAATAAAGTCATTTTAATAAATTATTAATATTATTTTGACTTAAAGGCAGTGTTATTTTTGTTTTTTGAAAGTTTTCTTTGGGTTTTTTATTGACTATTCATATTTTTTATGTCTTTTTCAGGTTGACATACATTTTTATTTATTTTTACTCCCAAAAAAGAAGATCTGCTGATCGCCTGAGAAAAACTTCCTCACAGTAGTATGTCATCCGCTGAAGAGCCGTCCGGGACGGTTCTACACCGACTGATCCAGGAGCAGCTCCGCTATGGGAACCCCACGGACACCCGCACCTTACTGGCCATCCAGCAGCAGGCCCTGCGTGGAGGCAGCAGTGGGAGCAACAGCGGACCCAGCAGTGGCGGCGACATGAGCCGGAGCCCCCGATCCTCTCTGGAGAGTCTCACCCAGGAGGACTCGCTGCTCCCCCAGCTCTCTGCCAGGCAGGAGCCTCAAGGCCAGGAGTATCAAGGAGACTACCATCACTCAGAGAGCGACTTCCAACTGCACGGGGAGAAGCTGCCCACCTATGAGCAGGCCAAAGCTCACTCCCAGTACCTGGCCTCTCACTGGGACCCCATGGGGCAACTCAACGAGGGGCCACTCCTGCTGCGTGACGGGGTCTTTCACGAAGAACCAACCATGCTGGAGCAGAAGTGCAGCCACGTCCGGTCGCTGAGTGAGCATCGACTGCAGTTATCTCTGGAGAGAAGAGATGTTGAGACTGTGAAGAGCATCTCTCACAGCTACCCCGAGCTTCCCTATTACCCAACGCAGTGCTTCCAGAGCCAGGATAAACGCAACCCACCCCCAGAGTACACCGCCCCCATCCACGGCCAAGGATTTATCCCCCACCAGGTCCAGGAACCAGTGCAAGCTCAGCAGCACAGGTATCCATCCGTCTGTTTTAGATCAACTTGTTTGTGCATGCATTCCTTTAGACTACTGTAACATTACATCACATTCAGTGGTTTTATTTTTGAGCCCGCCCAACACTTGCTTTTGTGTTTGCACGCGTAAACACATACTTTTGATGTGACTCATGCTGTAACCTGCTTACTGAATCCTATTTTGAAATTCTCCCAGTGGAACAAGCCCAACCCTGTGAGCGTTCGCAATGTTTGGCATCCAGGATTATGGCTACTCTGATTATCCTTCATGGGGTTTCAGCATTTCCTGCAGGAGCCCAAAACGGTCCGGCTCGCTGCTTTGTTTCAGGCTGCATGGCGCCCTAGACAAAAAGAAAAATTTGGCGCCCCCTGCTGGATCTGCAGGAGTCGAAAAGCAAGCGCGTTAACTGACTGCGCCACCGTTCAGCCAGTATTTGTTTCATTAACGTTTTTAAATTATTACTTTTCTTTTTTTCTTACATGAAATGAGTGGTGTGTCAAACTGTTTAACAAAAAAAGGAAAAAAAATATCACTCCAATTTGGTGTCCCCTCCACAAGATGGTGAACTAGGCAGTCGCCTAGGTCGCCTAACCCAGGGCCGGCTCTGCCTGCAGGACCCCCAAACAGTCACTGCTGCATGATGCAAAAAGAAAAATTTTACGCCCCCTGTAAGATCTGAAATCCCTATGGGAGTCAAAAAGCAAGAACCCTAACGGATTGTGCCACCATTCAGATAGAAAGTAGGGGCTTTTCAAAAATAGAGATATTGAAAGAAAACACTCGATCGCCATGGAAATTCAGCTTTTTAAAAAAAAATTTTTTACCAAAATGTAGCAAAGAGAGAATTTTCAAGCAATTTTAGATAATTTGATCCTGTGTTTCTTCCTCTTTCTTTTTATTCATCCTCAAATTTTTAAAGGAGCACCAACAGCGGGAATAGTCCCCCCCAGTCTCCTCCCCCCAACCCAGATTAGACACCAGCTGTAACATCTGAGTTTCAGTTTTTTTATTTACATTTTTATTTTTTTTTTTTTAATTTACAAAAAATGTCAAACTGTTAAACATTTTTTTATATAATTGCTGCAATTTGGTGCCTCCTCCACCAAAAGGCGCCCTAGGCAGCCGCCTAGCTTGCCTATGTCCTGCCTACAGGAGCCCCAAACAGTCCAACTCGCTGCTTTGTTTTATTTTAATGCACTTCTTTAGTCGATGTAAAGCACATGTGTCTAATCCAGCCCGGCGGGTAATTACATCCGGCCCTCCAGATCATTACTAACGGCCCAATGTTATCTTGCGCTTATTCATAATTTGTATAATTTTGACAAAATGTATTCTTATAGGGTGTAAAATATTGAAAGCTATTTAAAATGATTTATTCTGTGTTAGTCTGTTTTTATTCATAGTTATAATAAAAAGTAATGTTTTAAAAATTTAGTTTTAGAGTGTTCAATAAATGTTAATCCCGTTCGGCCTTTGACCTAAGGTGTGATTTGGATTTTGACCCCCTTTGCGATTGAGTTTGACACCCCTGGGGAGCTGCCTCTAACTGGAAGATGTGTTTTTTCTCTCATAGATATGTCCAGTCTGGTCAGTCAACTGAAGTCCCCTGCTACACTTTCAACAGTCTGCCCCCTGCTGGCTTGGAGGAACCAAATCAAGTAGAGCTGCTGCTGATGGAAAATGAGAGGCTGAGGCAGGAGTTGGACTCTCACAGGGAGAAAACGGGACGCATTCAAAAGGTGAGACATGCAAAAAAAAAAAAAAGAGAGAAGTTCTACATTTGTTAGGAGAAAAACCAAAACAAGAGAAAATTCCCTCCAAACTACACCTGTCTGGGGAAACTCAACCCCACACAACAGTTGCTTCCCTGCTATCCAAATCCAGGCTTATCCACTCATCTGGACCTCCAGATGAGATCAGCAGCTGCTGCCTTTCTCACTACAGAGGCACAAACAGAGGTCACAGCCTGCTACTGTGTTTACCTGCTCCTTTTTACTGCTGTTCTGACCTGGCAGAGGCAGAAAGCGTGTCCAAGCTTTAGTTCCACAGAGGCCATAGATATTTAGAGCATCCAAGGCCCCCCCACGCACAGCATTCACAGTGATCCCCCACTGAGTGGATGTTTGGCAGGTCGGGCCCCTGAAGCAGAGTGCGAGGGAGAATTTCACTTTTAATTGTGGTTCGTTTAGAAATACATTATGTTTTGAGTATATTTATATTAATCTGATACAGTTAACATACTGTAAATAATGAGATTGTTAATGAGATACAGTGTTAAATAGTTTCTTAAAGTCTCAGTTTGGCCACTAGGTGGCGATCACGCTATAGCATTACACCTTATTCCAGAAGAAGAAGAAAGTATGAGCAAAAAAATGTGTTTTAGACCAGAAATTGTTAATTTAAAAAATATTTCCTTAAATGAGTTTGGAAAATTCATGTCTGTGAGTTTATAAAGATGTTCATTTAGTCGAAAAAAGTATGTTTAGGTTGACCGAAAGTTAGCATTAGCCGTCCTATGGGAAATTCCATAAAATGTTAGCATCAAGCTAGCAAACTTTAGCTTTATATGCTAAATCGATCTCTATTTTTATTATTATGAAGAAGAAATGTATATATAGCTCCTTTAACAAGTAAAAACCACAAAGTGCTTTACAAGACATAATTTAAATGCAATGCAAATAAATAAAATAAACAAAACAGCATAAATAAAAATAGAATAAATGTAAAAGGCAGTTAAACAGATTTAAAAAAGGCCTGTCTGAATAAAAAGGCCTTAAGAAGCTTTTTAAAAGAACTAACAGGTTAATGGTTGACGGCACGTTGTTACAAAGTTTGGGGGCTACAGCTTGAAAGGACAAATTTAAATGAATCGATTATTAATCTATTAAGCTAAATCGATTAATTTTATCAACCCAGCCCTAATAAAACAACCTTAGTGACACCTCAACCAAACTTTGTAAAATCCACTATGGCGGAGTTATGTCACATGGTTTCCCCTTCTTGTCTCAGCCTTAAAGAATGATAATTACCAGGGTTGGAAAATTTTCTGTCAGGCCACAGCCCTGAGTAAACATGCCTGAGTGACTGCTGTAATGGTGGGTATTTCATTGCCATTTTTTCACAAACGTGCACACCTTACAGCCTCCTCACAACCTGTGTGTGTAGAAGATACAAATCCTTTTCTTGTGCGCATTAGCTTGGGATATGTTTGTGTACATGTATGCCTATGTGCGCGCGCACACACCTGGAACTAAAGCTATCGGCTTCAGGAATGTAGATATAAATCTGTCTCACAGGGAGTGGTGCAAGCTCAAATTCCTTCTCAGAATTATACCACACACAGATACACAGCTGTGGCATTTACACAGACTTATTTTAATTTCCTGGAGTCATACTCAAAATGGAACCAAAACTCAAACTCAAGCCTGAGATTAGGGTTAGCTAAACGTATTTTAAACTACCGTCGTTGTTCTTAGACCAAAGTGGATGCTCTGTAAACACACATAACTATTTGTAAAAACATGAATCAACATTTATGTCAGTTTTTGACCGTTTCTTCTCCTTTGTTATCAGTTGGAGCAGGAGATCCAGCATATTTCCGAGGCCTACGAGACACTGATGCAGGGCAGCAAAAAGAGGGAAAACTTGGAGCAAACTCTCAGGAGGAGGCTGGTGGCCGAGATCAGGAGGCTGCAAGATTTCAACAGAGATCTCCGAGGTATAAATCCGCTGAGTGCCGAGATACCGTCTTTATTTATGGCTCAAACTCATATTAATTCTTTGTTTTTTTTTCTGCAGAAAACCTGGAAAATGCCAGAACACACGTTGCAAAAGAAGTAGAGGCCGCCGACCATAACCAGCACATCATGGCGAAACTTCTTGAGCAAAGTAAGGAGTGTGGAAAACTGCAAGAAATATTATTGCGTCAACGTTTTCTTTTCTTCTTACAACATGGAATTTCACTTGAACAATCCTAGTTTATGTGGCCAGATTAGGAAATTCCGTCCACTTTCCGTCTTGTGAAAGGAAAGGAGAAGTTTCAGGATCGTAGGGGGAGCAGTGGAAGTGGCAGGAATGAGGCTCCCCCCACCTGTTGTGAGCGTGATTTGTGGTGTCTGCTCAGGGAACTGGACTCCAGCAGAGTGCTGCTGTTTGCACGGCCTTGATAAGGAATGCTCTGTGCTATGCGAGTCAAAGGGATAAGCCCCCCCCCCCTCCTTCCTCTTCTTTCTTCCTTTCAGCATTCCAGAAGTGTTTTGCTAAATGAAGAACACTGCCGCCGCGTAGCAACGCAGATACTTTTTATATACTCTTGGTTGCTGAAACAGTTTTAAAGCATCATATGGTGCCAAACAAAAAAAGCTAAATCATATTCTTTAGTGCTGAATTAAAGGGTAACCAAACAGGGCAGTTGGAGGCTGACTCCATTCCCAGATTTGAAAAATGCCAAAAAGGGGGTGGGGCTAGTGGAGGCGGACTGAGCGGCAGAGGTGTGGCTTTGATCTATGATTGACAGTTAATTTAGCTTTATGAAGTGTACGCTGGGTCTTCAATATGGAGTGACACCAGGTAAAATGCAGCTAGCATCATAGCTAATAAAGGCTAACCTATTAAGTAAAGGATTGTGAGTGAAATGATCATTACAAATCCATCACCAGGAGGACGTTTTTTGGATTCAACGCCACTCAGCTTCTGTTCCTTAATTTCCACGTTCACTAGAAACTTCTTCAAGCCAGTAGATTTTTGACAAGCAAAGGCAATACAGCTACGAGCCATGCTAAAGCTAACAACAACAACCATGTGCGGGGCTTTTATACTGGAGCTCCAGAGCATGATGATGTGTAACTTCTGGGATTTACACTAGTGACCAATCACAAAATTCAACTATTATACCTCTTTTCGACCTGTAGGGGGCAGCACACATATTTAGGCGGTTTTTGACTATTTTCAGAAGTTACATTTATTTTAATTTTTTCAAAAATGTGGCACTTTTAAAGCCCCATTTATAGAGGTCAACATCTAAAAAAAGTTGATTTAGTGTTTGGTTACCCTCTAAGCGTCAAACCTAACAAGTGTTGCTTTTTTTTGTCCTTCAGATGAAGAGCAGAACTTTGAGCGGGAGCGCGTGGAGCGAGAAGTGCAGCGTTTGCGAACGAACGTGGAAGAGCAGAACCTTCGGGCCAAGCGGCTCGAGGAAGCGCTGGAGGCCGCCCGGGTGCGAGGTCGCCAGCTGGAAGAGGAGCTGAGAAGGAAGAGGGCGTACGTGGAAAAGGTGGAGAGGCTTCAGAGCGCTCTGGCGCAGCTGCAGTCCACATGCGAGAAGAGGGAGAGCCTGGAGATGAAGCTCCGGACGAGGCTGGAGCAGGAGCTGAGGAGTCTGAGGGCGCAGCAGGTACAGACAGCTCTTTGTGACCACGCAACAGCTGTCCATCAGCAGGAGATTGATGAATTGATTTCATTTCAGAGGCAGTCGCAGCCTCCTGGAGTCACAATGAGCTCGCTCCAAGAGCGCCTGCGTGAGCGGGAGGAGCGAATCCTGGCTCTGGAAGCCGACATGGTGCGCTGGGAGCAGAAATATCTGGAAGAAAGCACAATGAGGCAGTTTGCCATGGAGGTGGCTGCCACTGCTGCCGCTCAGAGGTAAATAAATGAATGCTTCATCCTAATTGAGACATTCAGGTTTTAAAGTATGGTTTTTTTTTACATTTTCTAACTTTTCTTTCGCAGAGACACCACTATCATCAACCACTCACCCTGCCACTCCTCCAACAACAGCTTCAACGAGGACCTCCCCGATCACAGGAATCAGGAGATGGAGAACAGGTACTTTGTCAGTATAAATCACAGCAGTGCCAGTCTGCCACCTTTTTTTTTCTGACTCTTCATACGTCTCCTCTCCACGTAGGATCCGAGCTCTTTATGCACAGATTCTAGAAAAAGATGCTGTGATCAAGATCCTCAACCAGCGGCTGCACCAGGATCAAAGTCAGAAGGAGGAGCAGAGTCCCCAAACAAACAGATCAAACTCCTCAGAGCCAACTCCTCCGCCTGCCTCCTCCATCAGCACCAACGGCAAAGGTGAGGGGAGAAACCATCTCATTTTCTTTGGATAACGTCTTCAAGACATATATTTTAAGAAATGATAAAACCGTCTCTTGTAGATAAACGTCTCAAAGACGACACAACACTTCCAGACCGCCAGTTCTCCACTCAGTCGGAACCTTCAACATTGGAGCGACAGCTGGAAGTAGCTAAACCCAAAGAGGCTCCCTGCATGACTAAGCTCAACAGTGGTGAGTCTCTAAAAAATGCTCTCTAACCTTTGAGTAGATAGAAGTAGGGATGGGTCAATAGTCGACAAATCACTGATTATTTTTTTTCGATTAGTTGACTAATCAGGCCGTGCACAAACTGTATGTAAAACACACATCACTGGGTTTAAACTTGAATTGTTTAAGGTAACTAAAAATAAAGACAACTAGATAGATGGCATTACCTGTGATAATGCTAAACTGATAGTGGAAAATCCTGAACCTGAAGCTTACTTAAATGTTAGGTAAGCGCGAAATTAGCCAAAAAATGTTGCCAAACAGCTAGTATAATGCTACAACATTAGCTAAACTCCAAATTAGCCTTAAAAAACTGGAAACATGTCTAAATTAGAAAAAATGCTTGCATAATGCTGAAATATTAGCTAAAAGCCAAAGTGGCCTTAAAAATAGGAACAATTACTAAATTAGCCTAAACAGCTAGCATAATGCTGAAATATTAGCAAATATTCTAGCATAATGCTAAAACATTAACTCAACTTCAAATTAGCCTAAAAAACTGGAAAAAAAGGTCTAAATTAGCCAAAACTGCTAGCATAACGCTGAAATATTAGCTAATATTTTAGCATAATGCTGAAATATGAGATACATTCCAAATTAGCCCAAAATGCTGGAAAAATGCCTGAATTAGCAAAAACACCTTGGATAATGCTAAAATATTAGTCAAATGCCAAAAGAAAATGAAAAATTACTAAATTAGCCAAAACAGCTAGCATAATGCTGAAATATTAGCTAATTTTCTTGCATAATTGCCTAAATATTAGCTAATATTTTAGCATAATGCTAAAACATTAGCTCAACTTCAATTTAGCCTAAAACACTGGCAAAAAGATCTAAACTAGCCAAAACAGCTAGCATAATGCTGAAATATTAGCTAATTTTCTAGCATAATTGCTTAAATATTGGCTAATATTTTAGCATAATGCTAAGACATTAGCTCAACTTCAAATTATCCTAAAAAACTGGCAAAAAGATCTAAACTAGCCAAAACAGCTAGCATAATGCTGAAATATTAGCTAATTTTCTAGCATAATTGCTTAAATATTGGCTAATATTTTAGCATAATGCTAAGACATTAGCTCAACTTTAAATTAGCCCAAAAAACTTGAAAAATGTCTGAATTAGCAAAAACAGCTAGCATAATGCTGAAACATTACAGAATATCCTAGCATAATTGCTAAAATGTTGGCTAATATTTTAGCATAATGCTAAACTATTAGCTATATTCCAAGTTTATTGTCCAGTGTGTGAAAAAACAAGGAAAAATGACAAAATAAAGGTAGTGTCACATTGGTGCAGTTGATTTAATGATACCAAACAAGCTAGCAGGTTGTCTCTGAAACTGAAAATACAGAGGTAGATTAAAAAGTAGACAGAGTTTTAGGCCTTAAGTTTCAGAGGTTTAAAAATAAACATCAAAATATACAATTTTTTGTCTGATTTCAGATTGTGATTATTTGCAGATAATAAGTGGGTTGCAAATACAAAAACCTAAATTTAGAAAAAGATAATTAATTGCTATACATTTTTTTCAAGTTTGTGATTAAATATTTTTTTAATCGATTCTCGGCCCTAAAAAAAATTAACTATTAAATAAGCTGTGTCTAATCTACAACCCTAAAAATATCTGTTCTGTCCTTTCTAGACAAGGCGGCCTCTAAGAAGTTGAATCCCTTCAGAGGGCTGGACGAGACGGATGCAGAGGAAATCTTCATTTAAGGAACTGCAATGTTGACTTTGAACGGGGTGGGGGGGAGAGACACAAAGCAATGCTGAGTATCTGTGAAGGGTGAAAAACTGCTGGATTCAAGAATGTAAAGGAAAGAGGCCAACGGGTGAAAAAAAAGACTGTTTTGACATTTGAGGGACGGAGCTGCGCTCCAACCCTTTTCCTCACACCGAGCTGGACGGCTGCAGGCGGTTTGACTAGCAGAGTGAGAAAATCTTCTGAGGTACTTGGACAGTATTGTGGATTGTAATAAGGCAACATGTTCTCAGAAAGTGTATGCCAAAGTATTTATATAAATCTATCTATATATAAATATATATATATAATTGCTGCTTTCCCCTTTTTATTATCCTTTTTAATTATTTTCCCAGTGAGTTAAGAAGCTCCATATTTATCTAATCAGGTTTCCACATTCCCTAAATATTAACTCCTCTAGATAAATACTCATTCAGAGGTTATCTATGTGACCCCGCCTTTTGAAAATATGTGGATTTAATCTTGAGTAATCCCATTACTGTTACATAGATTCCATTAGTTTGATTAATTTAAATGCATAAATGTAAAGCTCCGTCTGTTCACATTTCCTCGGCCTCTGCGGCTGGTTTCTCTGAGGTTTTGAGGCACGTGAACGCAGAGCGTTTTTTAATATATGAAAGACTGATATTTCGTTTGAGAACCGACACAGACCGGATGTGTGTTTGCAGTTTGTTTGTCACATCTCGGTGTTGTTGTTGATTGTGATGCTCCCTCATTCTTTCTCTTAAAAGTATGTCTGTGTTCAGTAGTTGTGAGCCTGGTCTCTAGTGATTCTGCTGGTTTGGTCACTACGGATCAGGATTTTTGTTTACTGTGAGCTTTGAACTAACAAACAGGTTAATAAATATATATTTTATACAAATGGTTGTATTGTCATACATCTTTGGCTTTTGAAATAAAATGGTTGAAGTATGAATGTTTGCTGCCACTCCTGAGTTGCCGTCACCCCGGCTCCTCATTCCTCCGGTTTCACCAGAGAAGAGGACTCTTCATTAGTGAATACCAGAGCTGCATTCTTGCGGGTTCAACTTTCTCGGGTGGCCTGCTCTCTTGTTCTCTTCTTGCAGAGAATGGCGTGCTTGACATAGATCACATTCTCAAAGAGACATGAAACCCAATGCACGACAAAGAGAAGTCTCTACCAGATTAGTTGCTAATACCATTCAAAATTCCTCTGCACCTTTGCTAACATGCACCACATTACCTACATACCTCTCCCAATCCAAGCCACACCCACAGGTGTTCGTGTGCTATTATGGGATGTGCCACCTGATTTATCAGTTTCCAGTCTGAAACAATAAGAGGGGCAGAAGAAGACAAAAAGATGGAGGGGTGTCATAAAGGTTTAAGAATCGACTTCATCAGGGGTGAGTTTGGTTCATTGATAAAAGTCAGATGTGTATCTTTTTAAATCACTATTCAAATTTATTGGGCTTTTAAAACAAGAAAGATGTGTTTTTCCATTCATCAATCTGTCCATCCATCTATCCATTTGTCCATCAGATCGTACATCCATCCATCCATCAATAAATCCATCCGTTTTTCCATCCATCCATTCGTCTATCAGTTCGTCCGTCCATCCATCACTCCATCCATCCAACCATCCAACCTTCCATCCATCTGTCTATGCTTCCTTCCATGCATCCATCCATCGGTTCATCCGTCCATCCGTCAACCCCTCCATCCAATCATCCAACCATCCGTCCATCTGTCCTTCCATGCATCCATCCATCCATTCGTCCATCAGTTCGTCCGTCCATCCGTCAATCCCTCCATCCAATCATCCAACCCTCCATCCATCTATCTATCCGTCCTTATATGCATCCATCCATCGGTTCATCCATCCATCCGTTAACCCCTCCATCCATCCGTCAACCCCTCCATCCAATCATCCAACCATCCATCCATCCATCCAAATAATAAATCCATCCATCCATTCGTCCATCAGATCGTCCGTCCATCCGTCAATCCCTCCATCCATCCAACCATCCATCCATCCATTAATAAATCCATCCAACCATCCATCCATCCATTAATAAATCCTTCCGTCCTTCCATGCATCCATCCATCGGTTCATCCATCCATCCGTTAACCCCTCCATCCATCCGTCAACCCCTCCATCCAATCATCCAACCATCCATCCATCCATCCAAATAATAAATCCATCCATCCATTCGTCCATCAGGTCGTCCGTCCATCCGTCAATCCCTCCATCCAACCATCCAACCCTCCATCCATCTATCTATCCGTCCTTCCATGCATCCATCCATCCATCCATCGGTTCATCCGTCCATCCGTCAATCCCTCCATCCAACCATCCATCCATCCAAATAATAAATCCATCCATCCTTCCATGCATCCATCCATTCGTCCATCAGGTCGTCCGTCCATCCGTCAATCCCTCCATCCAACCATCCAACCTTCCATCCATCTGTCTATCTGTCCTTCCATGCATCCATCCACCCACCCACCCGTTCGTCTGTCCATCCTTCCGTCCATCGCCCATCCATCCATCCATCCGCCCATCCCTCGATCTGTCTGTCTGTCCTTCCATCCCTCCATCCAACTATCCAACCATCCATCCGTCTGTCCATCGGTTCATCCATCCATCCAGCCAACCATCCAATCATACTTCCATCCATCCATCTGTCCGTCCCTCCATCCATCCATCCATCCATCCATCCATCCATCCATCCATCCAAAAAACCCTCAACTACCATACCACATGTACAATGGCACTAAAGTATGTTTTTACTTTCTACATTCTCTAGAATTTTTATAAGAGTGTAAAAAAATAGTAAACAATAAGTTCTCATATTTACAATCAATGATTTTTTTTCTATCTTGGCAGAAATTAAACTAATAGAGGTAAACCATTAAGGTAAAATAAAGGTTGTATGTGATTAGAGGCCATACTTCAATAAAAATAGCGTTTTTATCATGTTCTTGAAGCTTTGTTATCATGCTGGAGTACACATATAAGATTTAAACTGTGAATTTCTTTATTCAAATCAGGGAAAAATTCTGTTTGAAAATGCTTATAGTTTTTATGTACAAACTACAATCGGCAGACCACAAGCTCCCTGCTCCACTCCATTCTGATCCATCCACATGTAGATGAATAGATCTGTGTACGTCTTTGTTTTCCTCATTTAACCCTAACCCTACAGTTGAATATCTCCAATGTCGCTCACCATTTTTATGGCACTGGTAACATATGACAACAAAATTTTTCATTTACTGGTTTCCTCACCTTTAATGTGACTCCATTTATGGAACGGATTTTGGTTTGGAGTTTTGGGACTCGTTCCTCTCCCAGAAGAAGGGTTTGGATGAGGAGCTGGTTGATGTTGTGCTGGTTTGTTTCATTCTCTTTTAACCTTGTTGTCCTCCGCAGTCTTAGACTGCTGGGTTTTATTTTAGTTTGGGGTTAAATCTTGGTAGTCTTAGTTTGCAGGCTTTGTTTATTTGTTTTCTTTAAGCAGTTGGCTTGGTCAGCAGTCTCCCTGACTTATTTTATTTTTCGCCATGGTTCCAATTCCCTTTGGTTTATCGTTTTTCTTTATTTAATAAAATGTGATCCTTATATTCTTCTCGGTGTAAAGTTTTTGTTATTGTCCCCTTTTGTAATTTTTTCCCCCCTTGACCCGAGCCAGGTTTGCCCACAGGGGACGTAACAGGTTTGTTTGATAAGTGGATGAAAATGGAGGATAAAACATAGCAAGCATGAACTTGAAGTGAGAGGATGTTTGGTGGTGAGATAGCAGATGCTTCTGACAGACAATGTTGTATGGGAAAATACAGAGAGGAACTGTTGGTATGCAAATGCCATCAATCTCAGAGTGAGTTCTTATCTGGTGAACAGACTGACAACATCGTGAAGCCTCGCCAACATTCCTCTGCAAATGTGAAAGGCAGCCGACATGTTTCAACTGCCTTTTCCCGCACATATTTCTTGGAATCAGTTTGATGAAAAAAGATGAATAAGTCGGGGAGGGGGGAATTCCACCATGTTAAAAAAAAAAGGAAAAATATCACTTTTACAACTTCTAGATAAGATGACCTGTTTCTTTCTGGCAGTCATATAAAAAATCACATGAAAAGAACTACAAGACCATTTTTTTTCTTTTCATAAAAGCTTGTAGTTTGAACGTATCACTACCTGAACCATTAGTTTGCCTCGGGGGGTCAACTGTTCTGTTTGAATATATATTTTAATAAGAAGATATGGCTCCAAGGCCATCATTTAGGCACACATGGACGGACAGGATTTATCAGAATTAGATGTACTTCAGACGTTAGTTTAGGCTTTTTATAAACTGTTATATGTAGGTCACAACTCCTGTCAGTCGGAATTCTCAAAGTTAAATTCTAACAAAAGGTCGTCATAACAGGAACCTGCTATATTCAGATAAGGTATATGGAGTATGCTCCATTTTCTGAATGACTCTTGTGCTTCCTCTATAGCCAGATAACACCACCACAAACGTTTTAGTTCACACATACGAGCATTCACACTGCATTTTGTCATTTGTTTGTCTAACTGTTGAATTCTTCTTACATGTGGGACCAAGAAGTTTTTCGTCCACAGGATCGTCTTAGTAAGAAAATAGATAATCAAGCATAGTTTCAGTGTTTTTAATGAAGGTTTTCATCAGAATCAGAATCTTTTTATTGCCGTTGTTAGTGAGTGTGACCTTTACCATCTAGGAATTTTTTTAGGTGCTAAAATAGAGCAATAAAGTAATATATAGCTAAATATGCTGAAGCTGATAGCTGAAAATGCTGGTGCAGAAAGCTTGCTAAAATATTAGTTAAATGCCACACACACAAAAAAAAAGGAAAAATGTCTAATTTTGCCAAAACAGCTAGCATATTGTTAAAATATTAGCTAAACTCCAAAAGAGCCTAAAAACCTAAAAAAAAGTCTTAATTAGCCAAAACAGCTAGCATAATGCTAAAATATTAGGCAAACCTAAAAAAAAGAAACCTGGAAAAATGTCTAAATTAGCCAAAATAGCTAACATAAAATATTAGCCAAACCTGAAAAAAAGAAACCTGGAAAAATTTCTAAATTAGCCAAAACAGCTAGCACAATGCTAAAATATTAGCTAAACTCCAAAAGAGGCTAAAAACAAGGAAAGAAATGTCTAAATTAGCCAAAACAGCTAGCATAATGCTAAAAATATTAGCCAAACCTAAAAAAAGAAACCTGGAAAAATGTCTAAATTAGCCAAAACAGCTAGCATAATGCTAAAATATTAGCCAAACCTAAAAAAAGAACCTGGAAAAATTTCTAAATTAGCCAAAACAGCTACCATAATGCTAAAAATATTAACTAAACCCAAAAAGAGCCTAAAAACAAAAGAAAAATGTCTAAATTAGCCAAAACAGCTAGCATAATGCTAAAATATTAGCTAAACTCCAAAACAGCCTAAAAATCTAAAAAAAAGTCTAAATTAGCCAAAACAGCTAACATAATGCTAAAAATATTAACTAAACTCCAAAAGAGCCCAAAAACAAGGAAAGAAATGTCTAAATTAGCCAAAACAGCTAGCATAATGCTAAAATATTAGCCAAACTTGAAAAAAGAAACCTGGAAAAATGTCTAAATTAGTCAAAACAGCTAGCATAATGCTAAAATATTAGCTAAACTCCAAATTATCTTAAAAACTGGGAAAATGTCTAATGTTGCCAGTATTTAGCATATTGCTAAAATATTAGCTAAACTCCAATTTAGCCTAAAAAGTGGAAACATTTCTAAATTGGCCAAAAATGGCTAGCATGTTGCTTAAATGCTACACTCTAAATTACCCTAAAAAACCTAGTAGTTGCTCAACATTTTAAAGTTTGAATGGTATCTCCAGATGAATGTATTCAGAGGTTCACAAGTTTCAGCTTTTTCTCATTCATTTCCAAAGGGGCATATTTTGCTCAACATTTCAAAAACTATTAATATGCTTTGAAGCATTCACACAATAAATCAAATGAACTTGACCTAATTATTTACATGTGAAGTTATTTCTAGTAATATGTGCTATGGTGAAGGGGAAAAAGCTGTTGTGTTGGCGGGAGGTAAGTGAAAAATAATTAAAAAAAATATGTAGTTTAAAGATACTTGTGTCTGTTTTGGTTAAATATGACTAATTCGTGCTGAGATGTGCTCCTAGAAATTCAAGAGCAGGACCTTTTTAATGCAGAACAGTGCCACCTTGTGGCTGTCCTAGCTCTTCACTGTTTGCTTGGTGTCTTTCTTTTAGAGAAAAGGGTAAATACAAAGGAGAAAAAAGGCACATTTTTAAAATTACTACTTAAAAACCTAAAATAAGGATTATTTAACATGCATGGGAACAATGTTTAATCAATAGCAATTGTTATTTTTGGGGAAAAAAGCCAAATGTGAATTTAAAAGCAGCAACTAGCTTGTTTGTGATGATACAGTTAATAGAAACAAGAAAAGCATTTTAAATTAAACATGCATAAAAACATCAATAAGAAAAATATTTTTTGTAGAAAAAACAAAACAAAGAAAAACAACCAGCATAAATAAATAAGTGTAAATTAATAAACAGTTGAGCAAACTCAGATTTATTTTTTTACTTTTTCTACCGTTTTTGTCCAGCAGGTGGCGACAAAACACACGAAATAAAGTCTTCTACATAGAAGAACTTATATCCTCTATCTCTCCTATATAGATGAAGACAACCACAGCTACCACTAACTGATATTAATGTTTGCAGTGATATACATCATTTCCTCATGATGGTTTGTTCCTATTGATTAGAATTTGTGACAAATATTTATTCTTTTACTTACAATATTTTTAGCTCTATGCAGTTTTGTATTCTTTTCTATTTAGTATTTTTTGTATTTCTTCCAAATTTCATTTTTGGCTTGAATTATTTTTATTTTTTAATAAATACCTTTAAATTATCTTCAGTTTTTATAATTTAATTATACATTTTGCATATGTATCAGTTTAGCAGGAAAGCCTTCTTGGCCGCTTCATATTTGTGGCTAATTGTCAGTTTTGTGTTTGACTTTTTCAAGTTTATGCAGTTGTTTGAAGTTTTTTAGTATTTGCTTTATTAGTTAAAATAATTAAAACTCTGCGATTAAGAAAGTCTCTTGGAAAAAAGGCAAAATGTCTTTTTCTTAAGAGACTAGGTTCAAATAATGAATGAATTAAATAAAATCTGCCATAAGAAGTTTTTCTGTTTATAACTAGAGCTATTCACAAAAGAGTTTAGTTAATTTATTTTTATTTAATAAAAATTCCTAAGTGACTTGTGAACATAAAATAGTTTTTTTTCCCATAAACTCTTCTTTAAAACATGTTTTTTACCTTTTATAGATCAGTTCATACAACGTGACACATGAAAATGTCTCTTTTTTTTCCCCCACTGAAATGTTCAGTTGGAGTTTGTCTCATAATGAACTGTTTTTGTTACCACAAATTTGCAGCTTTTCTATTTATTTCCTTAGGAACTGATAGAAAACTTCTTCACAATTTCATTCAGAACATTTGATCATCATTTTTGATAGTGCTATGTCTTTACAGAAGAGTCTCAGTTGATGAGAAAAGTGTTTTTAATCCATAGAAATCATCTTTTCAAGTGTTTTTCCTTTTCATACGAGTAACAACTTGTAATTTTTTTTTTCATTTTTTCAAAAAGCCCAGAAACAAGTAACTCTTTTTTATGATTCTTCTGAGTTTGGTTATTGTCAGATCCACAGACAGAGACTGGAACAGAGAAAAATGTAAGAATTCTGTAAAAAAAAAAGTTTTGTTTTTGGTTGAACCTTGGGAAAAATGTCGTATTTTCTAATCTTAAGAAAATGCAACATTTGTCGATTATTGAGGTGCAGTTTTACAGATTTAGACTCAATCATTTGAACTCTATACAACTATATATGAACTATATACAAATTATGTTCCTATTTTATTCTATTCCGTTTTTAATAAACAATATTTCCACAAAAATACCTGAAAGTGTCCAAAAAATATGTTTCTATTCTATTCTGTTCTAAACAATATTTCCACAAAATATCTGAAAGTGTCCAAAACAAATATTTTTCTATTCTATTCTATTCTATTCTATTCTATTCTATTCTATTCTATTCTATTCTATTCTATTCTATTCTATTCTATTCTATTTTTAATAAACAATATTTCCACAAATAAACCCCAAAGTGTCCAAAACAGTCAATACCGAGTAGTAAAATTGGTCAAATTTTTACTACAAAAGTCCCAAAAACAGAAGTCATACAGTTTTTTAAGTGGCAAAAATCAAACAGTAAGAGATAAAATAAAATGTATAAATCCAAAAATAAAGCAGAAACGAGGTCAAGACAAAGTCAATAATGTCTAAGAAAACGGCCAAAGCTTCACTATGTGGAACGTTTCAAAGATTCTAGTCTGAGTCAAAACTCTCATGTTTTTTATAGTTTCAAAGCTTAAAGAGTTTTACGGTAAATTTTGACAAAAATGTACTTTCCTCATTGGAAACAGTTGATGTGATTGATAAACTCATCGGTTAATTCAGAGAATTAAAAATATCTTTTTTTTGGTACGATTTACATGATTTTACATGAAATGTTAATCATATAAAATCACAGATGCTCTCAATCATATTTAGTTTTTAAGGTGGAATGTGCTTGACATCACATAAAATGACATTTCCACCTTTACAGACTCTCCTCATTTTGTTTACAGCAGAGCTGCTGTCTGGACAATCTCACTTCTGTGTGTCCAACAATAACTCTAAACGCTGGACCGCCCCGTCTAAAGTGGGACCTTCTCTTTAGCCGACCAGGTTTCCCTTAAAGACTTTTCCATTTTTCACCCGCATGACTCTCTGAGAGCGCTCCATGTTTTGTTAGTGCAGATAAAGCTGCTGCAGCATCAGCATCAATCCGCTCCGTCCTGACCGTCACACAAATGGAAAATGTAAGAAACCATCAATCAAACAAATCTAATATTTCTACATCAGTTCTTTGGTTTGGATCCCATCTGCACCGTAACCATAGAGCCAAATGGACAAACAAGTGAAAGCAGTGGTAAGACAATCAAACGTCAATTTAAAGAAGACGGTACACACAGCCGTTTCTGTTTCACCTGTAAAATAATAGTAACTCTTGTTCCCATTGGTGTTTTACTGGTTTCTGTCAGATTTATTTATTGATTTTTTAAATTACAGGGCTTGATTTTTCATTAACTTTTGTCAGTATTCTGATTTTCCCACATTTATTTGCACATTTTTAAAGATATTACAATTAAATGGTCTATATTATGAAACATTTAAATTAGTTTTAGACTGAAATATGAAATAAGAACGCCCATTTTGTTTTTTTAGGGACATACACGTTACGTTTTTAAACTACATGATGGGTCTTATAGCATTTCCACTGCTCCAAATTCTAAGGTAAATCCAAAAATGGTTTAAATGTGATATTTTTTGCTCATGAGGTACCAGCAGTTTAAATGTTCAGGGACCCAAAATGAGGTTTTTATTATTGTTAACCAGCATCTGTTGTCTCACTGTGAAAACTGGTGTCACTTTCAACACGTCAGTGCTTAGTTTTTCCCTATTTCAGTTTAATAATTGTCTCTCTTTTAATTGCTTACTGTCATTGGAGCAAAAACAAAAACAAAATTAGTCAAAGTTGGAGTTCAATTCTTTGTCCATGCAAGATTTTACTATCAATGTATGGAGAGAAAACGGTCTCAACCCGACTTGTGCGTGCATAATTCTTGATTTTGTGCATTACTTCAAATTTGTGAGTGTGTGATATTTGCATAACTTTGGATTTGTGCATACATTTTGATATGTGGTTGTGTAGTTTTGATATTTGCGTGAGTTTGGATTTATGCGTAAGTTTCGATATGTGGTTGCGTAGTATTTGATTTGTGCGTAACTTTGGATTTGTGCGCAACTTAAGATATGTGCTTGTGAAGTATTTAACTTGTAGCTTTAGATTTGTGTTTGCAAAACTCTTGTTTTGTGTGTATCTTTGGATATATGCATCCGTAATATTTGATTTCTGCGTAACTTTGTATTTTTGCGTAACTTCAGATATGTCCTTGTGCAGTATTTGATTTGTGAATAACTTTAGATTTGTGCCTGCATCATTCTGTTTTGTGTGCAACTTTAGATATGTATGTGCGCAATATTTGATTGGTTTGTAGCTTTGGATTTGCGTGTGTAATTATGATTATGATGTACCTGCCACTTCCTGCTCCCGTTGTATAAGGAGAGGAGGATTCTGCTATGAGGGAGCAATAAGTCAAATGTGGTTTTGGGTGTGTAACACAAGCAATTCAATTAAAAATTTGTGTGTGTAGTTGGTTTCAAGCTGTTGTAATTGAAGTTGTGCATTTGTAATTTGCATTTTTTTTAATTTCATAATTTTTGTACTTATGAAGAAAATGTATTGTATGGGTTACACATCAAGAATTACGCACAAATGTAGAATTACGCACACACAAATCAGGTTGAGTCTATTTTCTCTCCATACAAATGGCTGCACTTTATTAGAACTTAAACAGCAATAAGATTTTTGTTTATGTTACCAAACTGAATTGCCTTCATTCATTTATTTTTCAAATAAATGACAAGACTCTTGGAGAATCTTTTTGGATAAAAAATGTTTCTGTAAAGTACGGTTTGAGAATAACTGATCCCCTAGAAAAAAGATTTCCGTGACGCGCGATAACAAGCCCAAAAGGACAGATATGCTTGAGTTCATCACTTTGAGTGATGAAGAAAGTAATCCTTGAAATGACTGCGAGGAAGGTGAATAATGTGAAGTAGTTTCCAACAGTGAATAAATTCAAAGGATGAGTTTCTGCTGGCGAAGGAATTCACAAAGGAGGAAGCTGAAGATGAATGGAAAAAAAGGATTCTGACTCAATGGGTGGCCTTAAAACTAATGAGCTCCTCACTATGGGATTTTTTTGGTTCATTTTTAGTTTTAGAAATATATAAAGACATATCTATATTATTGCAACTTTTTAAATTTCCAGCAATATTTGCAATGAGACGTTTTTTTTTAAAACTTCATTATATGGTTTCATCACACTCTTGATGAACTAGACTAAAATTGAGCAATTACAATGTGAAAATTGCTGAATGTAAAGGCTTATCAATAAGAGAAGTAAAGAAAAGAGGTCAGGGAGAAGCTTATATTTCAGCTCAGCAAAAGAAGATGAAGAAAAGTGACAAAAAGAACACAAATACAGAGGATACAACAAGGGTGGAAATAAGAACAGATTCCGGTTTTAATGTCAGAAATGAAAGGGAAATAGTCATCGATAGGGGATGTATTGGCAATACACGATACGATAAATATCACAATATATCCCAAGACTGCACCAGAACATTTTTTTTTTTTTAAAAAGAATATGACTTAGACAAAAAAAAAATTATACTAAATAGTTAATGTCTTATAACAGTATGTCAACAAAAACCACAGAAAGAAAGAAGGACGCTAAAGGTGACATCATTTCCCCCATTTGGTTCTGCATCTGACCACCAGAGGGAGCCCTCACCTGAGTACTGACCCTACACTCCCTCTACCCTCTCAGCTGTCACTCCCTCAGCCGGATCTCCTCAGCTGTTTCCCATCTACCTCATCACCACCAGTTTATAGTCTGTCTGCTGTCAGTGCGAAGTCTTGCATTGCCTGGCATACATTTCTGAGCATTTCTCTTTTTTTTCTCTCCTGGTTTTGATTTTTGCCTGGACTCTGACTTGCCTTTGCCTTGCCTCTTTGTTCATGGTTGTTATTAAACCTTGGTTGCTTATGGTTGCCTCATCGATACAGAAAGACACTCACATATAACTTGTCACCATTTGAAATTGATACAAGTATCACTAAATGAAATATCGCAATACATCACCGAACAGTTTCTTCCCTACACCCCTGGTCATCAAACAAAACATTAAAGTGTAACCAAACCCTAAATTAACTTTCTTTGTCTGTTGACCTCCATTCAATGGGCTTTAAAAGTGCTGTATTTTGGTTATTGCCATTTTTTTTGACAAAATAAATCAAACTTGTTTAATTCTTGAAAATATAGTCGAAAACCATCTGTGTGCTTTCCCCTAAAGGTGGAAACGATGTATTAACCTAACCTAAAATAAAAAAATAAAAAAAAAACTTGTAATTTTCTTGGACATAGTTTCTGCAGAGCGGCAGTAGTTCATTAGAAATTGGCCTTTTAGTTGTGGCAGAGAATGAGCTCTTCCCTGTTTATCCATCTGTTTACACTCTCTCCCTCTAGCTTACGGCCCCTCACAACCCCAACCTAACATCACAGGTGCAACAAACTAGTGAGGAACATTGGAGCTCTCCTACTGTGCGGTCTGAGCCAGGCTCCAGCTCGGATGAGGAAAACAATAACATACCAGCCTGGATCGATTTGTCTACAAGTGGATGAATCAGAGTGGAGATGAGCAGGGAGCTCGTGGCTTGCCATCTCACAAGCTTTTTTACGTCTGCTCTTGATTCATAACTATTTGACTGAAAAAATATCTAATTTTGAGCTTAATTTTCTTATCTCCATCATGTCAGGAATGCTATAATAACATGCTAAAACACAAATTTCAGTCTGTCTGTAAGAAAATTTCCAAAAACTTTTTTTTATTCAACAGAAACTCTATTATTATTTTTTTCCTTTTTTATTGTTTTTCAATGTTATACGTATGTACGGAAAAGGAATAGGACCATGAAGAAGAAAAAAAAAGATATGGAAAAATCTGACCTTTTTTTTTAATTTTTTTTTTTTTTTTATTACTTTTCCATGGCTTTTTTTTCTCAATGGCTCTAATCCTTATCTGTATATGTTTTTGGTACTTTACATTTTAAGTGTTTTAATATTTCTATTGCTGTTTTACTTTTTTAATTTTAGTTTATGGTGACATATTTGACTTAAGTCATGTTAAGGTGCCACATGAATGAAAGGGATACATTTTTTTTTGAATAAATAAAGATAAATTGGATGAAAGTGAAGGTTTCTAATGACTCTGTGAGCTCGGCCTCAAATTTGAGTTTTTTTTGGTCTCAGATTTTCCAGCTAGATCAAACAGCCTTCATGAATCTGTTACAGTGAAATGCACCAGTTCTAAATCTTTTTTCCAGCCCCATTTTCTCCTTCTCTCAGAAAGTTTTCAGTCTCTCTTTCAGAAAGCCTTTAGAGTTTGAGCCTTAAGCTGCTTCGTGGAGGATTAGACCCACTGATGGTTCGCTCTACCAAACGTGCTCTGTGTGAAGAAATGTCCATTGACGAACAAAGAAATCCACTTCAGGGGTTAAGTGATGCAATGATTGCATTAATACTTAGCATTCACAGTTATACTAATGATTTCTTCAAACTGTGATGGAAAAACGTAGCCAGAAAATTGTAATAGAGCTTTAACCGTACTTTGATTTTGAAAAATCTACATTGATAAAAAGGTTTTCACAAATACATTTCAATATTAGGCTCTCAAAGGACTATATTTTACTTAAATTTCTAAATAAATATTGGCAAAACTTTGAAGAATTGTCACAAAAGTCAGCTGATTGTGACAAAAAAGCAAAATATGTCATCAATTTAGTTTTAAAGTGGGGATTTATTACAATACATTTATCGTAAATTATGTTTGATGTTATTTTAATGATTTAGATTTAATATTTTTTTTTGTCTTAAACATAATTTTGATTATATTAAGCTACTACTGACCCAAATAACAAACAATATGTTTTGTGCAATCACATTTCTGCACATTATCCTTGTTTCTGGATGACCACTAGATGTCAAAATTGCCCCACAAATGCTAGTTTCACTCTGAGGATGCCTTGGTAACCGTTCATGATGCAGTAGGACCTGAGCTGGCCCGACAGTAAGCCGTTTTACCTTCCCTTCCATTCCGTGTTGTCTTCTCTTCCTCTCCAGGAGGAAGACTCTTCTGGGAGAGCGCAGATTTTTTTGTCTGAAGCTCCACTCTTCACTCTGACCACCTGCTTTTTGCAGCTTCTGTAGACCCACAAGAGCAATGGGGTTCAGAAACTTCTGTCAAAGTGAGCTGCTGAGGCTGGCAAAATCTGCTCTCCATCATTTACCCAGACCGGCTCTCTCCAGTTTCCTGTCGCGGCTTTGTGTGGAGTTCATTATCAGCCTTTTCTGCTCTTACTGAGGAGATTCAAAAGTGCTTATGAAGAACAAACAAAAGTGATGTAATGCTTTGATTGATGCTTTGAGGCATCACGAAGATGAAGAGTAGCAACATGAAATTTACACGTTTAAGCATTAGAGTGAAGATAATAGGATTTTCACTAAAGTAGATGATTTGGTTCTTCATTTTTCCATTGCTTTAAGTTCAGGGAATTAGAAAACAGAAGTGTAACTACCGTATTTTCCGGAGTATAAATTGTTTTTTTGTTTTTTTCATAATTTAGCCAGGGGGGGCGACTTATACTCAGTGGCAAGGGAAGTTTATTTGTATAGGACATTTCATGTACAGAGACAATTCAAAGTACTTTACATAAAATATAAAAATAAACAATCAAAAGAAATAGTAAATGTGTGATCATTAAAATAAAATTAAAAGAAGATTTTAATTTAAAACAAGCATAGATAGACAGTGCGGACGTCTTTTGAATACATATTAATCAAATGCAGCTGAGAACAGGTGAGTCTTTAACCTAGAATTAAATACACTGAGTGTTTCAGCAGATCTAATGTTTTCTCGAAGTCTATTCCAGATCTGTGGAGCATAGAAGCCTTGAAATATTTTTGAGATGATAATAGGCTGATTTAGTGACTGCCTTAATGTGTTTATCAAAATTGAAGTCTGTGTCTATCACTACACCCAAGTTTCTGGCCTGGTTGGTAGTTTTTAGTTGAATAGATTGAAGCTCTGTAGTGACGTCTAACCTTTTTTCTTTAGCCCCAAAGACAATAACCTCAGTTTTGTTTTTGTTTAATTGAAGTAAGTTGTGACACATCCAGTCATTAATGTCCTCAATGCATTTACCAAGAGCCTGTACAGGGCCTCGGTCTCCTGGTGTCAGTCTAATATATATCTGTGTGTCATCTGCATAGCTATGGTAACTAATGTTGTTGTTCTTTATAACCTGGGCCAGTGGGAGCATGTAGATGTTAAATAGAAGTGGTCCCAGGATGGAGCCTTGGGGCACTCCACATGTAATTTCTATTGGCTCAGAAGTGAAGTTACCAATTGACACAAAATATTTCCTGTTTTCTAAGTACGTTTTGAACCAGTTTAGTACTGGCCCAGTGAGACCCACCCAGTTTTCCAGTCGTCTGAGTAGTATTGCGTGGTCGACTGTATCAAACGCAGCACTGAGATCCAGTAAAACTAGCACTGACATATTTCCACTGTCTGTATTCAAACGTATGTCATTAGTCACTTTGGTCAGAGCCGTTTCAGTGCTGTGGTTCTGTCTGAAGCCGGACTGGAAGACATCATAGCAGTTGTTATTTATTAGGAATTCATTTAACTGATGGAAAACAGCTTTTTCAATGATCTTACTTAAAAATGGCAGGTTTGATATTGGTCTGTAGTTGTTCATTTGAGTTTTGTCTAGACTGTCCTTCTTTAGGAGAGGTTTGATTACAGCTGTTTTTAGTGGTTCTGGGAAAACACCAGATGTTAACGACAATCTGGAGCAGGGCTGGTTCCAGGATCTTTTAAACTTTTTGAAAAAGCTTGTGGGTAGAATATCCAGACAGCAGGAGGAGGAGTTCAGTTGACATAGAATGTCCTGCAGTTCTTTACTGTTTATGGGTTGAAACTGAGCCATTGGGTTTAAACTGGTTTCTTGTGGATAGGGTTCATATCCTGAACTTGTAGTTGATGAAACAATTGTTTGTCTAATGTTTTTGATTTTTTTCCCTGAAGAATTTGGCAAAGTCATTACAGGCTTTGGTGGAGTAAAGTTCTGGTGTCACAGACACAGGGGGGTTTGTCAACCTGTCGACTGTATTAAATAAGGCCCGAGCATTATGGGAGTTTTTGATTGTAATGTCAGAAAAATAGGACTTCCTTGCATTGCTTAATTGTAAATTATAAGAGTGAAGTTTCTCTTTATAGATGTCGTAACCAACCTGTGGTTTAGATTTTCTCCATCTGCGTTCAGATTTCCGACAATCTCTTTTTCCATTCTTTACAAGAATGAAATTTTTCCATGGAGATTTTTTCCTACTAGAGATCATTTTCACCTTACTGGAAGCAATATTATCCATGATATTCGACATACTGGAATTAAAGCTATTCGCTTAGCGATTTATTTGTGTGGTTTTTGTTTCTTTTAGACATAAAAAAGGCTTATATGTTTGTTATTTTCCCAGTAAAAATGGGGTATAAGTGTTTGCTTGTGACAGTGGCAGAAGAAGTGTCGTCCAAAACAAACGTGGAAGAGAATCTGATGGTTTTCCTCTTAAACTTTGATATTTTTCTAATACAGATCGAAAGATTAGTATTTTTGTTTTTATTTATTTATATTTTAGCTACACTGGGCTTGGTGGATTTGTACTGAAACGTCAGACTTTTCTCCCAAAAGTGCGACTTTTTCTCCAGAGAGACTTATATATGCTTTTTTCTTCTTGATTTGACATTTTTTGCTCTTGCTCCATAAAATACAGTTTATAAAATAAAAGTTAGACAAATGAAGGGAATTAATGATTTGATCATTTAACAGGTGAAATTTTGTAATATAACAAAAAACTTTCACTTGACTTGTATATCGACACTTAAATATCTTTACATTTTTTTTCTCCTGTTTTTGTTTTGATGCAGAGTCAGACTTTATTTTAAAACTCTATTAATCCCTGCTTTAATCGACTTGTTTTAATCTAATTGTCATTTGAATACATCCACACCGCTCTTGCTCCTGCACCGGCTGATGTGTCTTCCATGGAAGGGAGCTGCAGCGAGTTATCTTCTGAGCACCCTTCACCACTCAGGATTACTTTCCTGTCAGCAGCAGAGCAGTCTCCATACCAGGAGGTGATGGAGAAGGTGAGAGTACTCTCAACAAAGCCCTGATAGAGGGCTGGAGAGTTAAGACGAGCCTGCCTCAATCTCCTCAGGAAATAAAGACATGGGTGGATTTTCTCTCTGATGTTGGAGGTGTTCATGGTCTGTGTCGTGTCCCTGGAAGAGTGGACTGTGAGGTTTTGGATTTGCGTACCATTTTAGAGACGGTTCTGTAATTAAAAAACGGTATAATTCCTATTTATAATATAGAACCTTCATTTTGGCAACAATTCAGCATCTTATTGTGTCTTTCCCAGCCTGTTAGATCCAGTCTCAGGTCCACCACTGCTGTATTTGCAAAAATAAATCCCAAAACCACAAATTTTAGGAGGATGCTGCTTATGTTGGAATTAAATGCAGTACATTTTTGCTGTTCACATTTCCATCCAGGACATGGATGGTTAAAGGTGGGTGAAATTGTGAAGAAGAAACAACAATTTTCCTGGTTATTACTAATTGATCCTTAAAAAACATCCTATTCCACTTTAAAGCAGTAATTTTTATCTTTTGTGAAGAATTTGCTAAATTTACACCTATGTGGAGTTTAAGTGTTTGTGTGTTGTTGAAGTCACCTACACATTGATTTAATTAAATTGTATTTATATATCCCAATATCACAATACAGTTGTCTCAATGGGCTTTAAATTGGTAACTGTACAAAAACATAAAGCCAGGCATATTATATGAGCAATTGCTGGTTGCTAAACTAAACAGACTAAGCTAAACTGAGTATCCCTGCTCTTAGACCCTCAATTTCTGTATAAAATCTTATTAAAAAAAAAAAAAAAAAAGATTCCAGAGAAAATTGTACCTGTACCAGCACTGTTAAGACAAATTAGCATATCTAACTCTAGAACTACATGTTTAAATAGTGTAGCAGACGGGCTTCATCCAAATGGAACAGCTGGGAGCGTGAGACGAGCCAGAGGCGAGGTCCACTGCCAACAACAGGAGCACAGATGAGCCAGCTGGAATCTGGAACATAATTACGCTAATTAAGACACTTTATGTTTTACTAGTATTTTAACGTTACATATACTATTTTTTTAAGTGTTTTTATTATCTGTTGATGTGCAGGTTAGGATTTTGAAGGTCAAAGAAAGCAAGTTTATGAAAATACTTCAAAAATGAAGTGAGATGATTGATTAGCTGAGTAAAGAAAAACAAACTTTTTATTAAAGTCTAAAACATTTTCAATTTAAAATGCATTTTCTGAGTATTTTAAATACATTTTAAACTTTTTTTTTCTAACTTTTAAAGTAGATAAAGATAAAGTGACCAATTAGACACTTCAATTGTTCTTGTTTTATTCAACACTTTAAGACTTTGTGAGAATTGAACATATCATTGAACAGAACTTTATCCCTGTTGACCTGAAGACGTCTTGTTTGCTCAACGTGACCTCCAATATGCACAGATTTTATATGCAAAGTAAACTTTGGTAAAAAGTTTGATCTTTTACGATTTGAAAGCACAAGTTATCTAAAGCTGCACAACATTGGTTACTAGTTGTTCAGAGATAATCCTGTTTTGCACAGAACGTCTTATTTTGAAAATTTGTTTAAAAAAAAAATTAAATTTCGAGAGATACTAAGTTCTTTTTATATTTTTGCTTGTTTTCGTGCCAAAAATAGACTAAATTCATATTTATTATGAAAAGCAAATATGAAATATGTGGCTTCTTCTTGGTTTTGATCAGAAGAAAATGAACTCTATCACTGGTAAAGGTTGTCCTGGTCTAAATGCTAGATAACTGTTTATTTGTTAAGAAAAGCAAAAGATAACCATTCTTATCAATACAGTTTTGACATTTTCTGTTGATTTGATTTTGTCACGCTTCTTTTACAATTTTAATTAGTTTTTGTTTTCAATGAGATTTGAAAAAATAACTATTCCCAGAGTTTTATGGAACATGTCTTGTCATGCTAAATTTTCGGACTTACAGAGGGCTAATGCTATTGTTCAGGCCCCTCTCTGTGAAAATGATCTCAATCAAGAGTGCAATCACTTCCCTCTCGCTATCCGGCTCTGTTGAGTAGCACATATTAGTTTGCTGTCTGTCACAGGAAGAACGGCGGTGCCGATACGAAACAGTGGGGACCGAGTCGTGCGTCAAACTTGTCAGCAAGTTTTCTCCCCGAGCCGGCAGACCTGTTAGATCTCAGTTTGAGACGAGCATCCATCTGACAGGAGAGGGACTTAAAAAGCCCATGCAGATGTCAGCTTTTTAGTTTAAAACCGCACATAAACCAATAAGAACATTTACAGCGTCTGTGTCAAACTATGAATTAGTGTTTACAGCAGAGATGCACAGAATTTGTGGCTCCCCATTTGCAAACAGCTACGGAAAGAAGAGTAAAACACAAGGGAACAAATGTCATTCTCATTAATGGCAACAACACACTGACTGGAGACATACCGATAGAAAACAACTGTCAAAACTTATGTTGCTGTCAAGAGCTAATTTTTTTTTCTTACACTTTTCAGATCTATTTATGGGTGTAGAAATGTTCTTGGCTGTAACCGAGTCGTAGAATCCTGGAGCGTTTTCGTTTGAGGTTCACTATTCGGCACCGCACTGATCGTTGGAAGCATGCACGGATGGCTACACTTTTAATATTTCTAGCACCATGTTTCCAATGTTAAAAAAAGAAGGATATCTGGCTGATAATATCAACTCACAGGAGCCTCAGCATATTACATTCATCCTGCATCCGTCTGCATGTTGCTCACCTCAGCAGGGACAAAGCCCTTAGGCTCCAGCTGATAAGAACATATGCAGATAGAGAAATACATCACATTTCTGCAGCTGAAAGAGGATTTTCATTCCTAATATCGATACAAATAAGCAATAGAAGTCATTCAAATGAAATAAATCTTGCTTATTGACATTGACAATGAGTGGTCATTAAAAAGTGAAGAAGAGCTGGGCAATATGGAATTTTTTATATCTCAATATAGTTTTTTTCAATATTGTACAATAACAATGTAAATCAAAATATAAACCAAATAACTATATTTATCAAATTTGAAGGCTCTGCAGCTCAAAAAAAAGATGTGCAATCATCAGCAGGTTGCTGAGATTTAAATATTTGTTTCCTGTCATACTTTCAATATATATATATATATATATATATATATATATATATATATATATATATATAGTAAATGGCGTATACTTGTATAGCGCTTTCTACCCTCCTTCGAGGACCCAAAGCACCTCACAGTCACAGACCCATTCAACCATTCATATGCACATTCACACACTGGTGGTGGCTCCGCTGCCGAACACTGGCGCCAACCTCCCACCAGAGGGAATTCGGGGTTAGGTGTCCTGACCAAGGACACTTCAACACATGGGCGGGCAAGGCGGGAATTGAACCCGCTCGCTTCCGATGAGGAGTCGACCGCCCTACCACCGTACCATATATATATATATATATATATATATATATATATATATATATACATACATTCATTTATAAACACACACACACACATATATATATATATGTATACATGCATGTATACATATAAATATTTGTATATATATAAATATGTGTATATACTGTATATATATATATATATATATATATAAATATGTGTATATACTGTATATATACATATTTATACATACATAAATAAATTTATACATATATATATATATTAGAGCTGTGAACATTACCGCGTTAATGCAAATAATTAATCAAACAGAAGTAACGCGTTGATATTCAGTCCTTCGCTTTGATGTTTTTGTTTACAAGCTGCATATCGTCATAAAATGTACCTAGTAAAACATTGTGATTAAGTGGGATTAATCTGATTTTTTTGATTGACAGCCTTAATTAAAAATAAGTGCTGTAAATGTACACTTTTATGTATTATTCGCAGATAATAAGGGGTCAGCAAATGCTGTAACAAAAAAAACCAAAAAAAGAGCAGATTAATCACGATTACATTTTTCCCAGTTAGTTAAACTTTTTAATCGGTTCCCGGCTATATATATATATATATATATAAAACGAATTCGAAAGCTTTAAAGTTCCAAAAGAGAACAAAAATAAAATAGACCACTAAACCATTTCTTCAGTTCCATTAAAAACAAAGAATTAATTCTACAAAAAAAATCAAGCTTAACAAAACAAACATAACAATATAACAGTATTTTACACAGAAATACCTTCTTTTTTTAAACTTTTTTTCTAAATTATCTTTAAGCAAATTCAATTGCACAGAAGTAATTTATGTATGAACATGTCTCTGTGGTCATCTAACTGTAAACTCAACTTAATACACACAGTGCAGTTTTTATGTAACACCCACTGCTAATAAACAGCGGATTTCATTCTATTATTATAATAAAAACATTTTTTATGAATGTCTAAGAATCATTTTGTTGCATTTATTCGCCACGTCTGAAAAGTAAAACATGCTCGTTAGCATTAGCATCATGCTAATACCACTTCGCTGTCACTAAATCAACACTTTTTAGTAAACTTTTGGTTTGTTTTCCAGTTCTGACTGGCTCCCGTTAAAAATCCCCAGATGTTCCGCGGCTTCATCAGCCGAAACTAAACGTTACACGGAGGAGACGGAAGTGACCGCGGGGGAATGGTGGCTCGCTTGACTTTGTTTACGTTGCGCACAGATGAAGGAAGTGGAGAAGAGGAAAGGTCCAAAAAAATGATCATAAATAATTAGATACAAACATTTGATGCGAAGACCAGTAAAGATTCGCTACTGGTGAGTGTCTATTCCGGACTTTTCAAAATAAAAGTCTATCGCGATAGACTCATTCCTCTATTGAGGAAAAAGTTCTATCGCGATATCTATCATTATCGTTTTAGCGCCCAGCCCTACAGTGAAGTGAATAATGGTGTCCAAATAAGCATTTTTATGCTGATTTACATGTTTTATTAAAACAAAATGACATTTCTTTGTAAAGGTTAAGAATGAGCAACAGCTTATGTAAACTAAAACTGGTAAAAACAGATTGAACTTTCCCCTTTCCTTTTAAAATTTTAATCGGTTAGTAAAAATGGATTATCTCAAACGTCAGTACACTGCTGTTCATTTTGTCATTGATACAGGCATCTTACTTTTTTGCCTTTTATGGGTCCCTTTGGGGTCCGTAATTAAACACTGCCACACGCTTATTTACAACTGTGTGTGGAGTATTATACTGCTGGAACCAATTCAGATGTCACACAAAGCGGGGTACTGTTAATGATGGCAACGTGGCTGAGTGATCGGGGATTTTAATCCTCTCTCAAGCCTGTGTTGTTTCTTTAATAGAATAATAATAGCTGTAGTCACAGCTACTTAATTTTTTCCCAACCAGAAGCTGAGTTTTTGCTATTTTATCCTTAAAAAGTAATTTAATTCTACAGCTCTATGTTGACAGCAGCTCTTCTTTCCCAATTCATTAAATATATTCTTTTCTTTTTTTTGCTTTTCATATCTTAAAGTGAAATTGATAAATATATTTAAATTTTCCTGATTTAACTAGTATAAGAATTTTTTTTTTCCATTTACCAGCTGTTTCATTTGCAACAGTAGCTGTTTAACAGTTGTGTCTTTATAGTCAAAGGAAAGTTATAAGTAATTTAACTGTTGGCTTTTACAATAAAAAAAATATAATCAAAGCAGAGAATAGAATCAGAGATGCTTTTGCTGGATTCTGTACATTTTATTGACCTCATGTGATCAAACGTAGCACCAAACAAAAGCTTCCACATTTCTTTTTTCCAACATGAGGTCTTCTAAGATTTGAAAAGAGGACTTATGCAAACAGAAGCTATCATAGACCAGGGGTTTATAATTAGAACACATTCATTTTTCATTGAAGTGAAAACGTTGGGCACCT
>NC_050528.1:9945133-9945860 GCF_002922805.2 Oryzias melastigma
TCAAAAGCTTTATTGCATTAAATTCCATTATTTTTTAAGTGTGTTTGCCTCTACATGGAGGCATTTCAAACACAAATTGATGCAAAAAGCACAAGTTGGAGTCTGATGAAACAGATTTATAAATGAAAACTTGTGCTGCCAAAAAACATTCACCCACAGACAAATCCTACCTTTCTGCTTTACTGTTTCACCCTCACAGCTTGCCGTTAATTCTGTACAACTAACTACTTGTACAGCAAAAATGTTCATGCACTTTTTTCAACAGGCATGCATACAGCTTGTAGTGAACACTTAACACTTACGGGTAAATGATGGTGAAGTTCTACAAAAACATTGGTAATCACGTCTCCTCGTCCTAGTACGGCGCTTTCAGCGGTACTTCCATCTCTCTGTGACTTAATTTGACAACATGTGTCAGAGGAAGGAACAAAAAATAAAACAGACAAGAAAAAATCACAAAGTGCAGGAGAAGAATGATCAGAATCTCTTTTATTTTGGTTTTTGGACTCCACCCACTGAGTCCAAATACGTCATGATTTGAGTCAGCACATAAAATGCAGATTAAGACTTGCATGTGTCTGAACCGCAAGTAGGTGACTAACAAATGTAGAGGTCTCAGTAAGGATACACACCAGGAATCATAAATATGTAAATATATACAGTATATATACATCATTTCCCTTTTAACGGGGTAAAAACCACCAGTTCAATTCAATTCAATTCAATT
>NC_050528.1:9945990-9956680 GCF_002922805.2 Oryzias melastigma
AGGTGTGGCTGCTCTGCTCTGCTCAGTGAATACAGATGACAGCTGATACTATATTATACATGCTGACCACTATACATACAGCCTTTTCACTGCCAATAAAAATCTCTAAAATATATTTCTATATAGTAACTTTCCATTGTTGATCTTTTTTTTTTTTGCAATTTAGAATATTTATAAGAAAATAAGAAAAAACAGTGTTGTATATGCTGCTAAATGAATCATCTCCACCATTGTTCAGCTTTGTCTGAATATTAGCAGAAAAGCAAAATACTTTTGTTTGTCTATAGGTTGCGTCCTTGAAAGGAAAACAGTTCCACTATGGCGATTTACCAGCATAAATACTGCAGTCCTGCTGAGCACGGAATGTGAAGGGGAGACATGATACATGAGGGACATTATAATCTCTGTAGCTTCAACTCTGTCAACTTACAGCACCATTAAAGCAAGGACACGCTGCACATTTTCAACAAAGGAGTCTATTTAGGGATAATTTAATAGGAAGTATGTAGTGTGTAATAGTTTTATGGTCGCTCTAAAATGATCATTCTTGGTATATCATGACCTTGCAGGCCTTTTGGTTCATCACAAAGTGGGATTTTTTTTAAGAACTGTGTGTTTTGACACTGGAGTTTAGTTTCTTTTGTCATAGAAAAAGGTAAAAAAAATGAAAAATAAATGAAATAAAACAGCTTCATATTTTGTAATTAACCTAAAATGAGAAATAGAAAGTGGGAAACCAGATTTAAACACAATTAATTTGATTTGTTGTAATCTGACCCCCGTAATCTTTTTAATTTTTTAACTGACTTTTTTCAACATTCTCACTGGAATTTTGGAAAATCTAACTTTAAAGACAATCTGAGTTCAGGGAAACACCTGCATGAATAGTTCTCCATACACAACAAGATCCTTGTTTATTTAAATCCAGGTATGGAAACCAACGATATAGCATTCATGCAGGCATGTTTTTTTTTATATACTTTTTTTTGACAGTCGTGCTTTAATGTTTGTGCAAACACCAGTGCTTCACATCCGCGCTCGGCTTTGCTCTGCTGTGCTTGGCTGTCATGCTGTCACCTTACTCAGTGGTGCTGGCAGCAGAAACACTCGTCGGCTGCGGTGAGGGATAAAGTCATGACGGAGCCACATCCAGAACTGTTGTTGGTGAAAACATTTGGGATGTCTGAGAAAGCTAAAATAAGAATTGGGTTGTTTCTGGATAGCGGGTGAGGTCAATACAAATGTGTCATGGACGATAAGTGAACAAAACAGTGCAGGTCAACGTATCTGTTTTAGACTCAGTTGAATAATTCAATGATGACGTGATCCTTTTATACAAACTTTAAGCCTTCGTCACATGTACCTGTTGATCCATGGTTTTTGGGTGGTCCGGGCCAGGGAGGGTGTAGAAAGACACATCTTTGGGGGATCACAGGTGTGCCTTGCTGCGTCGTTGAGGCTCCTTAAAGGACCTTAAAGGACGATGTGGAAATGGAACGAAAGAACGTCGTGCATGTGGTAAGTGAATCTTAAAATAATAAGTAAGTTGCACTTATTTAAAAAAATATATAAATGTCCAAAAATTGTTGCTATTCAAAAACAAACTTTGTTATTTTCAGTTTCAAATATTTCGTTTTTTTAGGTTTTAAAACTCAAAATTTCAATTAAAAACCATATTTTTCAGTTTCAAATCTTTTTTTCCACTTACAACTCTTTTTTTTCCATTTATGAGTCTGAAAGTTTCAGTTACAAAACTTTTGGCCCCGTTGTGGCATGTTGGGGCGGGGCTAACACGAGGACCAATGAAAATCGATGAGGGCTGAACTTCAGTCCCGGTGCGTTCACTGGCTTTGAGAACTGTAATAATTACGATCAGAAAATGGCTGTTTAGTCTGTACTATCATAGTCTGAAGTTGTCCCAAGACAGCTGTGAAAATCAGTTTTATCGCGAATAAACCACACCTCCAAAAACGCTGGCCCCGATTTAGCTCCATTCAGAACTTCCATCCATTTTTTAACCCGCTAAAACCGCGGGAGTTTACCAGAGTTTGTCTTCAGCAACTGTTGGGTGAAGGCGGGATACACTCTGGACAGATCGGCGGCCTGTCGCACCGTGGCGGTTCTCTGGCTGCAGCTAGCCTCCCAGAGTTCATTGGAGCTCGCTCGCTCAATACACCGCCAGACAGAGCGGTCGCAGCCTACTTAGGTCTCCTGAAGCGTGATATTTTTCTTATTTTTGTAGAGACAATAATAAAAAAAAACGTCTCTTAATTTTTCCTCCTCTTGGGTGAATGCATGACAGCCTTCAATCTCAGTCACAGAGACACAGAAACACAGTGGAAGCGGCTGTCAGTCCCTGAGTGAGATAAAAGCACCGGTAACAAGAAAATCTTTGAAAGATTTCTTTTTTTTGTATTACTTTTCACAATAAAAAAGCAATATTATTTTTGTCATCCATTGATTTCAATGTGACATTCACAGACACAGCCGTGCCATCAAGCCCAGGATTACATTTCTGACAGGCGGCGAAAGAGTGGCGGGCCACCAGATTTGGAGCTCGAAGGTTGGGGAGCTCTGATTTAATGGGAACAGCCAGCACTTTAAAAAAGAAACCAAAAAAAAAAAGAAAACGCAAAACCCCAAAAGGTCAATTTCTGACATGGAGGTCTTAACCATGTGTCAATATGTGAGGACTTGGGAAGGAGAATGTGTTGCTTTAAGAAAATGCAGGCATTATTTTTTACTACTGAAGTACCAAAATTGGCACTAAACAGGAACCGAAACAAAAGAACCTCTTTCCTGAATTATGATCATGATCAAAATCTCGCAGGGCTGCAAGATTTTGCCTGTTTTAGGGGTAGCAGCAGGAAAAAACATATTTCATTTCATGGTTTGAAAACATAAATAATTAGAGCCAGACGAGTTCACCACATAATACAAGCCAGTCTGTCCCCATTAACTCCAACTTAAGAGTCAAACTCCAGAAATGCTTCTTGTAGTTCACATTCCTGGTTTGTCCTGAAGGTTATTGGAGTTTTGGTGAGTGTGTTGGGTTCTGTGCTCAGCTCTGTCTTTCCTTCCAGCTGCTACAATCACAGCAGGTGTAAGTTGGAAGTTATCTCGGCTGCTTGTGATTCAGTTAATTGATTCCCTCAGCGTTTGTACGATTTCAGTTATTTCATGGCTAGATCTTCCAGCTTGTCACTGTTTTGTTCCACCTCGGTTCAGGTATTCCATCTCATTTGCTTCACTTGTGTCCGTCCTTTCTTCTTCGGTTTGTTAGTTATGTCTGAGTTAAATTAATGCATTTTTGAGGCATCTTTCGTCACAGTCTGGTTTTAAAAACATTGTTTTTTTTATTTCTGTGGCTGTCATGACAACTGTAATGAGTATGATTTAAAAAAAAAATATATATATACAGAACCTTTTATGACTCAATTAATGTTAAAATTGAAAAAAATGAGCAATGTGAGAGTCAAATATTCAATGGACACAAAACGGCGATTGTGCAGAGTGACTTCCAGTTATATGTCTATGGTTTAGAACGGTAAAGCTGACTGCTGAACGCTGTTTAAAGCAATTTTACACAAATAATGAAAGGTAACCTTACCAATTGTAACTGAAATTTGTACAATATTTATTTTATAAATGTCCTTCCTGTTTGTACTTGTTTTCCCTCTTACATCTGTAGTCCTTACCACAGAATTCTCCACAGCTGCTTCCCCAAAACCGTATGGATGATATTAAACGAGTCGTGGATTATTTCTCTCTGACAAACCGGTTAAAGTAAGCCGAAGGTTATACGTACTTCATTGAATGCTGCTTGTTTAACTATGAACCTAATTAAGATTTTCTTCTTCTAATTTATGCTAATGCTAACGCTAGCTTTCCACGACGGGGATGAGACGTAGAGCTGCTGAAGATCTTTTCTGCCAAGTTAAAGTTGATTACATTTCCATGTTCAAAAATCACTAAAATAACACAATTTTAGCGTGTCTAGCAATAAAGAGAATCTTTTCTGACGTAGGTCCCCTTTGTTTTATCTCATAACCGTGTCTGATCTCTGCAGGATAACAAAGGTAAACGATTATAAAAATGATTTAAAACCATCAAAAAATATTACTATTAAAAGCTTTCCTATTTTTTCAATAACCCCTTAAAATTCCCTGAAAAACATCAATTAAATTTAGCCTTGGCTGCTGTTAAAACACACACGGCCAACATACAACAATGTGCATCTTGGCTGCATCTGTCACATGTGGCCAACATGAATTTCCATCAGTTTTTGTGCTCGATCGCACTTAAAACACGTGTGAATAACATTAAACAAAATAGAACCCGTTAGAATAACATCTGCTCAAATGAAAATGTTTAATAGAACCTCAAATATTGAAGAATTATTCAAATTTGTATTTAGATTTGTGAACAATATAAGACAGGAATAGGAAAATACAGTTCAGCAGGACATTCATAAAATAAATATTATACATTGTTCTGTTGAAATTGGTACGTTTACCTTTTATTATTTAGGTAAAATAGTGTTAAACAGCATTCAGCTGTCAGCTTTATCGCTTTAAACCCGTAAACCGGAATATTTGCATTTTCGTCCCCGTTTTATCTGACGTCACCGTGAAAAGGGTCTATTTAGAATAAACCTGACATGTCAGTGTCGTCCCTTTGCAGATATTTTCTCATTTTCAAAATACCTGCTGGGTGGTTGGATGTTGTTCCTGTTTGACTGAATGTGAAATGCATTATCTTCAGGAAGTGTTTCTACACCTTGTTTGGAGACATAACATCTCATAACATAAGCGAGGTCAAGTAGGAAAGAATTTTGAGCAAAAAGTAATGGAGGTAAGAATATAAATGCAATGTCTGAATAGAAATGAGTTTTTCTTTCACGTTGCACAGAGGTGAGCCTGTAGCACAGAGCTCAGGGCTGCTTAGAGTTAACTATTTGTTACTCTCTTTTTCTGTCTCTCTTATTACAGGGCTCTTAAGTTAAATCCTTGGGGGTAAATCCCTCTCTAAGCTTATAAAACTCCCTATGATGCCCTGAGTGTGTGTGAGTCATACTGATGGGGCTGTATGTGAGTTTGCATTAGGTTTACACAATCTGTGCATGTGCTGCATTCGTAATAAAGCTGCGCGAGTGTTGCTGTCGACAGTTATCCTGTCTGGGTCAAGTTCCTTTTCCATCACTTGAGGGCAGACGGTTTTGATGCATGTTTTTTAATTTACATAGTTGGAAAAAAGTGACTGATCTTAAGTCTAAACAACTGGTGGGTATTGTATTTGGAGGAAAAAAAAGCTAAAACTTAAGTGGATTAGAAGCTTGTTATCATTACGAGAGGCCAACAGTAAAGCTAATAAGATTCTCTTTTTACTTTGACTTTTTTTTTAAAGTTAGCAGACAAAACCAAACTTTGCAACTTTTAAACCCTCTTTGGCTTTGGCGCTTCCTACAGGAATATCTGAAATTTATGCTAAGACGCTCCTCAGGTCAAAGCATTAACCAGGGCGCGTCAATCAGAAAGAGGAACGGCATTAGTTATTCTGTAGAAAATTAAAAGACAAATATGAAAGAAAATAGCTTGTTTAGTTATTTATAGAAAACAGGACTTTTTTTTTCAAAACTTATAGGAAACAGTTACACAATTGTTAAAATAAGAGGGCATGTTTTCAGAGAACTTTCAAATTTATTACTGATTCACCCACCCACACACATTTTAAAGATATTTATTAATACAAATTCCTTCCACGCTCATAATGTTGTTCAACCTGTACTATATTTCCTTGTACCAAGAGGGAATGTCTTGTAAATTCTGAAAGATGGCGGTAATGCTTCTGAGCTCTATTCCCTCCCTACTCCCTAACTAAAAAGCTATACATTTAAAAGACCCACTACAACAGACATCATGCTCTTGGTGTTTTTCCCATGTATACAAGAATTTATGATTAAAACTGCGTTTGAGTATTTTTTTTTTGTCTAAAACGGTTTGAAAAAGCTCAGACTTGTGATGCAGCTACTGCTGGACGGGACAAAGTCTCCCTTCTCCGCTACAATTCTGAGTATCTATTTGTAGACAAGTAGATTAAAGGATTTTTCTATTCATAAAGGTTTTGTCTGCCTTTCATAAATGCTTTTATACTGCTTTTATTCCTATAATTTTTAATTTATGTGTTATTTACTTGGTTTTAATTGATTTTTGCTTTTTAATTTTTGCCTTTTTAATGCCTAGTTATAATCATTTTCATGTTAGCTTGGGCTTGTGTGCGGTTATAAGCTAGCAAGAGTGGGGCTATGTCCAAGTTCCCACCCCAATCACTAACTACTAAGAAACTATATAGTGCGAGACTATATAGTGTCCTGGAATTTCAAAGGAATTCGGACACCATGCTCACTACTTTAATTTTATTTTCCAAATGGCAGATATATCATATAAAGCCTAAAAAACTTTTAAAAAGACCCAACTTAGCCAAAATACCTAGCGTGTGAATATTATCTAAACTCCAAAATAGCCTAAAAAACTTTGTTTAAAAAGCCTAAATTTAGCCAAATCAGCTAGCATGTAGTTGAAACAATAGCTAAACTTCAAAATAGCCTAAAAAACAAAAAAAAGACCTGACTTTGTCAAAATAGCTAGCGTGTGAATATTAGCTAAACTCCAAAATAGCCTAAAAAACTTTTTAAAAAAGCCTAAATTAGCCAAAACAGCTAGCATGTAGCTGAAGCAATAGCTAAACTTCAAAATAGCCTAAAAAACCTTTTTAAAAAAAGGCCTGACTTAGCCAAAATAGCTCGCGTGTGAATATTAGCTAAACTCCAAAATAGCCTAGAAAATCTTAGTAAATGCCAAAATACCTAGCGTGTGACAAATAGCTAAATGCCTAAATTAGCCAAATTTGCTAGCATGTAGCTGAAGCAATAGCTAAACTTCAAAATAGCCTAAAAAAAACAACAAAAAAAAAGACCTGAGCCAAAATGGCTAGCGTGTGAATATTAGCTACACTTCATCATAGCCTAAAAAACAGAAAAGGCCTGACTTAGTCAAAATAGCTAGCGTGTGAATATGAGCCAAACTCCAAAATAGCCTAAAAAACCTTTTTAAAAAGCCTAAATTAGCCAAATCAGCTAGCATATAGCTGAAGCAATAGCTAAACTTCAAAATAGCCTAAAAAACCTTTTTAAAAAAAGGCCTGACTTAGCCAAAATAGCTCGCGGGTGAATATTAGCTAAACTTCAAAATAGCCTAAAAAACAAACAAAAAATAGACCTTAGCCAAAATAGCTAGCGTGTAAATATTAGCTAAACTCCAAAATAGCCTAAAACAATATTAGTAAATGCCAAAATTGTCCAAAAATCTAGCAGAATGTCAGTTTTTTTTAAACTTCAAAACTGTAACTTTTTAACATAATTATGAATAAAAACAGGCAAGAATATTATTCCAGAAAAAATCAACTTAAACATGAAATAACTATCAACATTTACTTTTCTTAAAAATGTATTTTGACAAACTTATACAAGTTGAAATGAGCGCAAGGTAACATCGGGCCATTAATAACAATTAAATAAAATGATCTGGAGGGCCGGATATAATTACCCGAGGGCCGGATCCGGCCCCCGGGCCTTGACTTTGACACACATGGTTTAATCTTTCCATTCTATTGCACTTGAAAGAGTGAGGTCAAAATTGGCAATTTTAGATCCTTCAAACACTGCTGACAAAAAAGGTTCAGCAGTAACTTCATTTCTTTTAACATAATCCCCAAATTCTTTGGTCTCATTTTTCTCACTCCGACTCCCAGCTTTTTGGTCATGACCCAGTCCTTCTCGCATGCACACAAGAAATAAAAAACTGTTACTGTAGAGGCAGGGTTTTTGGGGGCTTGAAAATGAAGATTGATGGCTCCTCTTTTGGATTCAGAGGAGCTGCCAGGGGCATGTGGGGCACGCACGCTCTCGTCCTGCATCTCTATCACACACGTTGACTTTGCTCTAGCAGCCCCATTACCTTAATGGTGATACAAGCGAGAGGGAACAGGGAGACAATGAAGAGTGAATGAATAGAAGTAGTCCTTTCCACTGTTAAATGACTTGAAGCAAGGTCAGTCTTTACTCTTTCATGTCATGATCCTTTGGTGTCCTTTTTAGAGAGTTTAATGATGCTGTCATCACTTCAGGTCATCCATGGAAGAGGCTGACTTGTTTTACACTGAGCTAACATGACATCCCATCTTTTAACTGTTAAAGGGAGCGAGTGTTCAATCTGCTGCAGCCTATAGATTTCACAAACCCGGGAACTTTCATCCTGTCTCTGAGCTTCACCCATTGGATGAAATGATTGGAAAAATGTTCAGAACTGTCAACACTTGATTCCAATGTAAAAACGTCTTTCTAATTATTATAGTTTACAGGAATCTTTTATATGTTTGTGTAAAGTTTTATTTAAAGTTGCTTGTAGGAATTAACTTCAATAACTGATGGGGGGAGGAATGTCTGCTTACTGCTTTATCCACCAGAAACTTGTACTGGAAACATGTTTTTTAAATTAAAATGATGCCAAAAACAGAAACATGGCACATTTAAAGTCACTTCAAGTTGGAGTCCATTATTTTCAAACTTTAAAAATAAAAGTAGGAATCAACTTTTGTGACTCAATATAAAGGGGGAATTTTCCAACTTGGGTAAAAGCTAAACTATTACAAAGAAAATAATGATAAAAAAAAATCTGTTTTTGATTCAGGGCCTTTAAAACTGTTAGACAAATTAAATGTAGTGGTACCCAAAAAATGAGTTATACGAGTTAAATTGTCTAACTGAAAAGTGTAATTTAAGCAATTCTATTTCTTTTTATATTTTGATTTTTTTTTTGCCCTTGTGGTTCAAATTTAGCCGGTTAAAACCCTGAATCAATTTTACTTTTCTACAAATGACATAGATTCCATTGTGTTAGAACAGTTACATGCATAATATGAAGAACAAAAATAACTAGCTTAAAAATTTTGATCAGATATGAAAGTTATAGATTGCATTAGCAATAGATGACTGCAATTTCCTGGGATCAGATTTTTTCTTTTTTTTTGGAAGTTTTTTCTTACCAAGAAGGATGGTCTAAAGGCAGGGACTTTAGTTTAGTCTGTTTAGTTTAGCAACCAGCTATTGTTTATATTTTATGACTCACTTTCTGCTTTTGTACAATTGCTGGTATGAAGCCCAATGAAGCAATTGTTTTGTGATATCAGTCTATGAAAATTTAATAGTAGATTGAAACTACAATAGATGAATATATCCTGGATAAACGTTCAGTTACACATGATTATGGTTAGTCCAGAGATCTGCAACACTTAAAGAGACCATTTTTAACCAACTACAACCCAGTAGGAGCCGTAAAGTCTGACTTCACCCTTTAGAAAAGTAAGACTGATTTGTATTTCTATTATAATTATTATCTATTGTCATGAATAAAACAAAAACAAAGATAAAATAGCCTTTTTTTTCTAAATAGGAAGGGGTTTATAACTTGACAGACGTTCACATGACTTCCTCTCAATGCAGAAAATGTATTAGAAGGGAGTTTAATGACTAAATAACTATAAAAAGTTTATTAGGTTGTTTTTGATCCATCTCACCCAGAAATTCATACATTTAACTTGCTAAAATTGAGTCAGAGCTATAGTAAGTGACCCTTTTTAGATTTTTTGGACCATTTGGCCAACTTAAAATGCTTACATTTAAAAAAAAAATTAGAAAACCTGTTTTATAACCCAATGATCTTACATTCTGGCTGTGCTCACTGACGTCCAATTGATTGAATGCGGTACACGGCACTGAAAAATATCCAAACGTTTTAGTAAAACTTTGGTAAATTTAGAAAACAGCCCCATGAGGGATTATTTTAGGAGTGATATGTACTGTTCTTCAGTGGTTTGTGAATGAGTTGAATATAGTTCGGCTTATCTGACTGAAAAGTATGTTGTTTAAATACTTTTTTTTTTTTCTTGAACCACAGAGCTGCAACGGGGAGGTAAAAGAACCACATATGGCTCCAGAGCAGCAGGTTGCAGACCCCTGGGTTAAACTGACAAAAGAGTTTTACATTTTTGAGATAGTGGTTTTTTTTTTTTGGCAAAATGCAAAAAATAACAGTTATAATTGACTATAAAAATATGATCTGAAAAAATACTGGACCCAATCTAAACAAAATTAGTTTTGGTGTTTTTAACATGTACTTTTAGCATTTTTCTCCTGATAGAAGACATGCTAATAAAAAATAAAATTGTATTTCTGGGCATTTCTTTATCAAATCAAGAGCATAAAAAAATAATTTGGAAAAAGCTCATAATTGTGATGTAGAAACGGTGCCGGGCGGGTCAAAGTCTCCTTGTTCCACTTCATTCCAATGAACCCACTTGCAGACAAATAGATGCATGTACGTCTTTGTTTTTTTTTTTGAACTTTTTATTTTCATTTTTTTTCAAACAACACAAACAAAACAAACAACACAAACAAAGCAAACAACACAAACCAAACATTCCCAATGACGAGATTTGTTCAACAGTGTATCCACGATTCTAGGAGTATGTCACAAGACAGGGCTATTAAAGCATAACAAGCAGGAAATATTTAAATATAGTATATATATAAACAGAGCTACATTTAAAAAAAATAAATAAATAAATAAATAAA
>NC_050528.1:9956853-9958299 GCF_002922805.2 Oryzias melastigma
CCATGTACGTCTTTGTTTTCCTCGTCCGAGCTGCCATCTGGCTAGAAACTATATGGTAGGAGGATAGCTGCAATATAGATTTCTGTTGCCTTGCTAAGGTTAGGGTTGTGAGGCAATATAAGCTAGATGCAGTGATGGGCACCTCCAGGCCTCGAGGGCCGCAATCCTGCACCTTTTCCAGCATACCTGGTCTGGCATTGACTGGACACACCTGAACCAGGTAATCAGTCATGAGTAGGGCTTGGATATCGGGGAATCATGCAGACACTGGGGGCCCTCGAGGCCTGGAGTCTGAGCTAGAGGGATGGCGTGTTAACAAAGGGATGACGGGAAATGAGTGAAGGCTTACTCGGGGCAAATTACTGATGAACTCCTGCAGTTCTGCAAAAGCTGCTTTAGAAAACGACAAGTTTTAATTTATTTTATCCTTAAAAACAGCATCATCATAGTTTTGAACTCCATGAACTTTAAATATGTGTCGTAGTTTTACTTATTTTCATATTTGATTGATAGCATTTTGTGCTACTTTATACAAAAGTGCTCCATAAATGAAGACTGATTGACTGATCGAGAGAAACTTCTCTGACATGTAGACGATAAATATGGACGGCGTGATTGAAAACTGAAAATACATTGGAGAAAACTTCTACTTTTTTAGCTTTAGAATATATTTTATCATACTTTCACAGTACTATCGTGTCACATTTTCATGATAAAACTTTTCCTATTGCGCATTTACAGCAGTGATGTGGAGAAAAACAGAGCGCATGTGTTGTTGTTTGACCTGACACAACTTTGACTGCCACACCATCAAAGCTGTGCTTATGTTCCAAAACAAGTTGGACAGAGGGATGGACGGATGAGTGACAGGAGGGAGGACGGGGATTTGCTTCTGTGACCAGAGCTTTGACATTTTTAACTTAATTAGAGGCGTTTTTGTGGGTGTGTGTTGGGGAGAAGCGCCTGTTTGTGTTACTGTGTGTTCCCCTTTCTGGCCGCCTGCAGTCACAGTCAGCACAAAGTCTGTCAATAGTTTGTCCTTCATCAGTCCGTGCAAGGTTGACCAATAATCGCTACTGCAAAAGCATGCTCACCTTTGTCCTCGCATTTCCTATTATCCTTAAGCATGGAGAATATTTCTCCAGCGTAATACTTTTTTGTGATTATACACAGTGTACAAGAAGCTGTGTTTCATTTTTCATGATCTAGATTGTCAAATCTGTTAAAGAAACTCTTTGGGCCCGCTGAATCATTATAATAAAGTCTGCAGACCATATTTAGAGCCATATTTGTCAATCATTATTAGGTGCCAGACATGTGCACTTTGGGTTTCCCGGAGCGTCCATTTGCATAGTTTGTCCTGTGATTGACAGGCCATTATTTTGTGAGAGCACAAGTCCAACCCATGTAGAAAGAGGAAAAAATGACAAAGCAAACATGGCTTTA
>NC_050528.1:9958407-9975389 GCF_002922805.2 Oryzias melastigma
GCTTCTTGGATAAAAATGTCATGGAAGGGAAAAGGGGCGGGGCTGCTCAGCTCAAAAAGCCACGCCCCCTCAGAGGACATTTTGGAAACAGGCTTCAGATCAACATGAAAATGGCTTTTTAAGACATTTAGGTTGTTCTTTAGATTTTCTTTTAGAAATTCATCATTTGGTTTTCAAAGTAAGAGGAACATAAGATTTTAATCTGAACTTACTACTGTTTTTATCTATTTCTTTTGGTGCTGATTTTTGATTCACATACTGAGGAAAGTGATTGATATGAAAGCAGTCTTTACAGCTTGATGACATAATGTGTCTTAAGGGGGTTTTCCTTATGAAAAGAAAACTTAATCATATATATATTAGGGCTGTCAGATTTGTCGCATTAAAAATGCGTTAATCCGACATGTGCTTGACGCCGACAATTTTTTTGACGCATTAATTCTCATACGTGCTTTTTCATACCGCGCGCGCGGGCGTCCCGCCCTCTAACTCACCGGCTGCTCTCACTAGATCACGGGCGGGTCTCCAACCTCCGAGCTGCTAGCCAAAACCGCCCGGCGCTAGGACCTGGAGAGCTCCTGCATCCTAACCCGGCTCCGGTTCGCGTCCAGTACCACGTCTGGTGGTACCGGCTCGCGTCCGGCGCCGCGTCCCGAGAGCTGCGGACCCCCGACGTTCCTAACAGCAAGCTCACCGGGGGACGTTTTAAATGTTCTGGAGGTTTAAGCGTGATCCAGTCCCAGCAGAGCGGTCTGTCTGCCGGCATATTCATCGTGAGCTCCGCTGGACACGTCGCTGCATCGAGCTGCAGCCAGAGAACGCGGCGGCAGTAACAGACTGTCAAACTATCCACAGTGTATCCCGCTTTTCTCAGTCTTTAAGGTTTTAAAAAACAAAAGTTAAATGGAAATGATAAATCTTTATTTCATTTATTACTGTAGTTCAGAAGATTAAGAAAAGATTTGGTCCTGACAAAAAATGATCATGAAAGTGTTATGGAAATTTTATTTTGGATGTTTTTATATTTATTTTACTGAACGTTTATTGTAGTTTTGAATTTAAAATGCCCTTCACTTGCACTTGGGCTTTTGTTAGGCATTTTATGTTACAGCCTTTTATTGTTAAGAAAGTTTATCTCAATACAATGTTACAAAATAAAGTATTTCTGATGAAAACTATTAATTTTGTCATTCTTGTTTTCATAATTAATGTAGAACTGCTAAATTCCACGAAGCACGCATTGTTTTTCCTTAAAAAAAAGGCCACATAGTAATTTGCAATTAATCGCGAGTTAACTCGGACAATGCGATTAAAAAATTTAATCACCTGACAGCTCTAATATATATATATATATATATTTGTAACACTGTTTCCCGTAGTCTTTTAATTTGACTGTATAAGACAGAACTAGACATACAACAGTGAGTTTAATGTCATCCATAGAAATATCTTACTTCTGGTTACGGCGAAATGAAGTCGATTCAACCACCATTTTTCTGTGATACCGACTTGACCAGACGACGTTATCAAGCAGTTTTAATCTTAAATTATTTTATACATTTGATAAAATAATGAGAAAATTGCTACAAGAACATGTTAAAACTAAAACACTGGAGTGGCTCTCGAAGCATTCAGGACATTTTGCTTGCTAGCTTCTCATATAGGCCTCCTTACCGAACATTTGGCAGGTAAAACAATTATAAAACACTGCACTTGACTTCATTGTTGCCGAGATGATACACAAAAGGCTTGTTAAGCTCTCTGCTGGGGATGCCTTGACCAAAACCACTTGAATTTCCCCGACCTGTCTTGAAGAAGCTAAAATGATGCCTCTTTGCATTTCCACTGAGATTTGAGATACAGGCAAGATTAGGCAAATGAAATCAGTTGAGGAGTAAAATATCTATCCCCATTGGAAATAATGACTCAGCAAATTAAACACGAAAATATTCAACTAACCAGCTAATGACATTTATTTTATTCTGCACTATATTTGTTTAATCAAACCTTAAAACTAGGAATCAGTGAGACAGAAATGGTTATAAAGACATTTATTAAAAGAAAAAAAAAACTGCAAGCAATCGGCTACTTGATCATAAATAAAACATAATCATTTTCTCCTGTCCTGTTTTGATACACTGAATTCTAGAAATGGGGTGTTTGTTTTTCAGGAGCAGGGATGTGGGCTGTCAAGACGGCCGACATTAGGAGATGATCACGAGTGTTTGTGACCACCATCTAATGTCTGTCATTATTTTGTGGTGTCTGAAGGACGGTCTGTTTTTAAGTAAATATTCGGTGTATTTGGACATGGATCAGACATTTAGAAAGAATATCTTTTGTCCAAACTCCTTAAGGATACTTTTTCTGTCTACTACACATAAATACTTCTTATTTCCATAGTTGGCTAAAGTTAAACTACTCCTATTGGGTTATAGCAATAAACTATTTTCTCTAATAATGTTGACATTAAAATAAAAACAGGATGCTGATAAATTTAACAAACAAAATTAATTGTACAAGTAAATATAAGTAAATCAAAATCTTTGACATATGCATTTTGTAATAATTTAGACATTTACATTTAAGATGTTTTTAAATTTTAAATCAAAATTCAATTCATTCCCACTGAGAACTGAAACACATCTCGCCTTAAAGGCCCGGTCCCACAGGATTTGACGGGCGTATCACGGGCAAAAAAGTTGGTAAATCAGCCACACGCGCTTAGATGCGCCAACTTTGCAGTGATACAGACACCAGAGTCCATTCCGCTGCCGCTCCTCTGCCAGAGCGCTCCCTACTCGCGGATAAGCGCGTCCTCCCTAAATCAGCCGCTAAAAAGACGATGTAAGCGGCGGTACAAGCGCAGACCGGCCGGGTGAAGTGGGAGTGCCTATGTCCGCTCTACGGTCCGATCTCGCACTGAAACTGCTGTTGAACCGCTGTTTCACAGCCATTGCCCGGCGGTACCGCCGTACCACCCGCAGTCAACCGCGGTCTCAATGTCTTTGCAGTTCAAAAATAATTTCCGGACAAATTTTTTACCGTATGTATACGCGTCAAATCCGCGCCCCTATATCGCCTGTTTTACTACCAGTCCGCTCCTAACAGCGTCTGAACCCCGGAAATGATTTTTTTTCAGTCCTCCATTCATGATATGGCTGTGAAAGCCGGTGGGACCGGGGCTTAACATTGGTTCAAACTTTAACCTGTTCAAAGTCAATAAGACCTCTTAAATTATACTGACTAACTCGTAAAGTCGATAATTTCTGTATATTTTTTGGAACTAAATTATGTTTTAATCTATAAAAAAAGATACCATAACATAACGATGTCCTTTAAGGCTATATCCATATGTATGGTAATATACTGATTTTGACTCACTAAAGAACAATTCTTTTTATAAAATGTTATTTTTGTGAGCTCCTTTTCCGATATGGAAATAAGAATCCTTGATCTCTGAGGCGTCGCCTTTCACTTCTTTTGGGTGCCGCCTGTTTCAAGATGTCTTTAGTGATTCATTGACATTATAATACACTTAAAAGCTAAAAAATGTTGTTCTGCATGATATAGATCAAGCGTATCAATTAAAAAGGGCTCCGGATCGTTGCTCAGGTGGCGATTAGATTCACGTGTCAAACCACCATTCTTGCTTTTTAATGTTTGTTGTGGCCTTTTTACTGTTAATTATTCGTATTTAATCACTATTATTTATACTTTTATTTAGAACATGACATCAGAATGAATAAAAATGATAACACAAATATATATGTTCTCTTCTGGTTAAGTTCAGTAGTAACATAAACAACATAAAAAGCATACACATCTCTGTTGTTTTAGATCTTTAAAGAACAAACCCTGAAAATGTTCTCTACAGTTTTTCCATCCTTAAAGTTCTGAAATATCCTATGTTCTCTGCATTACTTTATTGGTGCAAATCTGCTATAAGAAGTTTATTTTTTTCCTGCAGCAGAATCAGCTGAATCATAAATAATATTTAATGTTATATCTGTTTGGCGCCTTTCTTGGAACCCAAGGTCGCCGTACATAAAATAGTGACAATAAAAACAACAACAAATAATAAAAGTGAATTAAAATTTACCGTAAAATATGCACTTGTAAATATAAGCTGCTGTGTAGACTAGCATATTAATGCAAGGCAGCGTTTCTCCGCTTCAGAATCCACTAGAGTTGCGTAAAGTGCGTCATGTTTTGAAAAGGTGTTAAAGCTAATTATTTTTTTTCCAGAACTTATGTCAGAGAGCAGAAATTTTGTCTGTTTTTTAAAAAAAAAAAAAAAAAAAACCTCTTACTAGTTTTACTTTTAAAACAGGAAGCTTCACTGGCACTTTATTTTTAAGATTTGTTTACTTCCTATGACAGTAGCGCTGCATATTAGCATTTGTTTTAGTTCATAACATTAAAATGCAACATTATTATGCATTTTAGAATAATAAATACATCATTCCCGAACAACTTCCTACGCTGTACTATATTTATAAAAATTGCGAATCTGCGATTTTTGAACGTCACGAATGTTCGTAATTGAACTTTCTCGTTACAGCCCTACGATTAAACTGGAAATTTGCATCAGTTCTGACTTTTTATCCACGAGAATAACCAGCACAAATATATATATATATATATACATATATATAACAATCTAACTACTATTCTGCCCAACTAAAAACCGTCTGGTTTAGTACAGCTTCTTGAATCTGATTTCCACAGAAGAAACTAGGATGAAAATGATAAATACCAGTAGAATATTGTTTTGTGATCCACTGAGGATCCACATTTAATAGGTCTTTTGTGAACACTCATCCTTGATGGTCTGCAGCCTCCTTAGCGCTCAGAGAGTATTATGAAGAAATGCAGATAAACTTTTAATTAAAAAAAAAATCAATTTAAGCTGCAAATCGGAACAAAAAAAAGTGACAAGCCTTTAAGAAATAAAATCACTTATTTTCTTACAATTTTTTTCGTAAGATTTTAATTTGTTGAAGTAATTAAAAGATAAAATTTCTTTCATTTTTGTGATTGCGTAAGTGTGTGCGCCTGCGTAACACTGGGTACCCATGTGTCAACTAGCTTATGAGAGTGGCTCTGATAATAATGCAAATAGCCACCTCAAGGGCAACATACAGTAAAAAGGTGGGGAAATGTCATTTCTGATAAAAGGCACCTGCATGCGCTTCTATACACAAACGCACACAAGCATTACAGCTGATGGCACCCAGCAGAAAACTGTCCAGATTAATTACCGCCATCCCACGTGAGAGCGGAGCAGCTGGCACAGGCCTTGACTGCTGCTCCTCCCTCCTCTCCACTCCTCATCTCTCTTCTGAATATCCTGGCAAACACTTCATTTCTTGAAAGCATTTTAACCCATTCAGACCAGAGGAGCCTTCTAAGAAAGGGCATTAATGATAAAAAAGAAACGCAAGCAGAAAAGAAATTATCTGCAATTTATGTCTAATTTATGAAAAAAAGAAAAAAAAACTTTCTGCTGTTTTTCTCCCATTGGAATTGTTACTCTACCTGGAAAAAAACACTTTTATAGAGATTTATTCATAAATTAGTGAACTTTATTGTTTTAAGCACAACTGCAGGTAAAAGTAAATTTGTAATTAATTCATTATACTCCAGTATGTGTATAAATATTTTGCATAACTCCTTATTAAAATAAATTAGCTGTTTAATTAAGGGGGAAAAAAAGAACACTGAGCTATGGAGAGAAAATAGTCTCAACCCAATTTGTGTGTATAATTCTTAATTTGTAACTTGCACTATACATTTTGTGCATAACTTTAAAAAAAATCAAATTTATACATGCACAACTCAAAATTACAACAGCTTGAAACCAACTACACACACGAATCTTTAAAAGTCACACACTAATCGTTTGTTACGCACACACATAACTGCATTAACGCACAAATCTGATTTGAGATTTTTTTCATCTTTCCAATATTTGTGTGTAAATGATGCGTTTAAATGCGGCTTTAATGCTGGGTCATCAGTTTTTGTAGCCACTTTGAACTCAGATTGTGAATAAAACCCGGTGAAAACTTGGCATTTTCCCTCACCTAACACTAAAGTTTGACAATTTTTATCACTCCCTCACTGTTATGCTTTCCCTGCAGCGCCGTCTGCAAGGAGCCGATGTGAAGTCCTCCTCGATACCCGAAATGTGAATCATGTATTGGATGAGTTACAGATAAAGAATTACGCACAAATCAAGAATTACACACAAATCAAGAATTACACCTACACAAATCACGACTTACGCAAACAAAAATCAAGAATTACACACAAATCAAGACTTTCACATAAATCAAGAATTACACACAAATCAAGAATTACACATAAATCGAGAATTACACACAAATCAAGACTTACACACAAATCAAGAATTACACACAAATCAAGAATTACACATAAATCAAGAACTACACATAAATCAAGAATTACGCACAAATCAAGACTTACACACAAATCAAGAATTACACATGCATAAATCAAGAATTACACATGCATAAATCAAGACTTACACACAAATCAAGAATTACGAACACATTAATCAAGAATTACGCTTACAAAAATCAAGAATTACGCACAAATCAAGAGTTGCGCACAAATCAAGAATTACGCACAAATCAAGAATTACGAACACATAAATCAAGAGTTGCGCACAAATCAAGAATTACGCAAAAATCAAGAATTACGCAAAAATCAAGAATTACGCAGAAATCAAGAGTTACTCAGAAATCAAGTATTACACATACATAAATCAAGAATTACGCAGAAATCAAGAATTACACATACACAAATCAAGAATTACACAAAAATTAAGAATTACGCACAAATCAAGAATTACGCATATACAAATCAAGAATTACAAATACGCAAATCAGGGGGAGTCTATATCTCTCCATAATGATGTTCTCACTAGTATACAAATTTTATTTGGGGAATTCATTATAAAAAAAAATATACACTAAACACCAAATTTAATATATATATATATATATATATATATATATATATATATATATATATATATATATTCACTATGTGAATGTTTTGGTTCTTGTACTTCTACAGAAGAGGTGGCCTGCAGATGCTCATCTGGTTTTGATTTTGAAAATCATTTCAAGTTTTTCTTTTTCCATTTCTGTTGACCAACTGCTTGTCAGTGGGAGCTGGGCCTGTGTGAGGCTTTTCAAGACCAAACCAATTTCATTTGTAAAATTGTGTGGGACAGATTCTTCTACCAAAAAAAAAAAAGAAGAAGCAGACACAGGCAGCAAACAATGAATTTTATGAAGTGCAACAGCATTAGTAGTGGTTTCACTGTCATTTCTATCAAAATGCAAAAAAGCAAAATCTGTTAAATGTGAAATATGTTACCTGAGATCTACAGTCTCCCAGCCCTTTTTGATTTTTGATAAAGATACATTTTGTTCAAATGTTATAAATTAAAATTGTAATGAAAACATTTTTTTTACAATAGTATTTCATCACTTTTAGAAGCAGATCAATTTTTATTATCACTTTTTTTACATGATTAGTAATAAGAGCTGCTGGATTCAGATACAAAACAGACATGAACTGATTTTTCTGAACTACTTCACCAAAAAAGTATAATGTGTGGTCTAAATAAATAAAAACTAAAATGTAAACATTGCAAATTAAACAGTAGATGAATGTTCTCCTATAGCTTTGTCCCTTAAGTCTGGGTAATTAAAAACATTCTGTGGAAGCTAATTAAATTAACAATGTTTCCTTAAAAAGTAATGGACTAAAACAAGAAAACAAAAAATAAACAACAAAAAAATCCAGTTTGTCTGCTTATACAAAATAAACCTTGACCTATTTTTTCTACTTACCATCTGGTTAATGAACATAATATCATCTGTGCTGATTTGACTCTTGTTTGGTGCTTTCTTTTTTGTTCAAAAAAAGCAAGAAAAGCAGATTTCTTGCGGGGTTTCCAAATCCTTTTGTGCATCTCCACTAATTAGAGATGCAGTCAAATTATGGCGATCTCAGGAGAGAAAACTCTTGTCAGCACTTTAGCAAAATGCAAATCACCTCAGGAAAGCTCAGTTCTGCTGTAAATATTATAATGAATCCTCCACAGTTTCCCCACTGTGTGCCGAGTGCTGTCATGTGGTGACCAGTGTGATACTACACTTTGAACAATTTCTTGTTTGAATGAATACGTTTCAACTTTTGAATAGTTTTTTTTTTTTTTTTTTTCAAGAGGGAACCAGAAATATATGTTTGGATGTGATGGAAGTGAAGCTAAAATAAGAGATTAAAAGACTTGAACTTGTCACTGTAGCTTTTCCTTACTTATAATTTGTAGTTTTTGGCATTTTGTATTTACAGATTTCGCTTTAATGTTTTTTTTTCAGAAAGTAATTAATAAATGTTGATTAATTTATGGCTTTTCCTAGCCTTCTCACTGTGAAGCAAAAGAGCTAAGGGGCGGAGCTACAGAGGAGCAAGGGGGCCAGCGCCCGCCACTGCAAAAAGCTTTGGCCCCCCAATTCTTTTGTCAGTTATTATTGACTCAAAAAAGATTAAGAAATTATCAATAGAATTTACTTTAAGTATTACAAAAATAACACAATTAAATGAACTTAACTTGTTCTCATTTGCCTCTTCCAAAATATTTTGCAGCTTCCTGACGATTCCATATAAAGTGTTCTAGCTTCCATATAAAATGCGCGCCACTGGTTCACACCCCCACCAAAACCATGCAGTCCTGCATTCAAAAAAAAAAGAAAAAAAATTGATAAAATTTAACACCTCATTTTTTAGATGTACACTTTATGGAAATATTTAAAACTTCTTTTATTTTGAGTTTTGCTTGTGGCTCTGATTTGACCTAAATTCAGTCTCAAATATTCAACACAAAAGATTATGTTGTTATTTTTCATGAAGTTAGTACAGTTTATTTTAGATTTGACTCTATTCAGTTGATCATTGACGTCAGCGTTTCATGTGAACTATATAAGCAGCTTGAAAGTACAACTTTATTCGCTCAAACTGAATTATGTGACACACAAACTCACTGAAATCAAAAAAGCAAACTTGAAATATATTGCTTTATAATAGTGAAAGCACAGGAGAGAAAAGAAGAAGAAAAAGTTTCATGTATTGAGGTGCCAACGGGGGTGAGGGGATTCTAGGTGATGAAATAATAAAACAGAAAAAATAATTTCAATAAGTCATTTATCAAAATGGGCTCGCCAATTAGATGTTCTGGAGTTTTAGTTACGAGTTAAAAAATGTTTTTGTGTTTTAAATGTTTCACCATAAGCTTTTGCATGGAGCTTTAAATGAGTCTAATTTATTTCTTATTGTGTATCGATAATGGATTTGTTAGTTACATGTTGTTAAAGCATCTTTGTTAAAAAGGTGATTTTATAATAGTAAAATAAACTTATTTTTGACCACTCCTGACATAACAGTACATTTAGAGGCCTTGAGTGTCAGATGACTGAGTGAAATGATTAAATCTATTGTCATAACATTATTATAGTGTAATTATTATAAATATTTAATTGTTACAGGTTATAAATCATGGCCTAAAGGCTGCAAAAGTGTATATTTATAAACGGTATAGTGAGATTTTTGTTCTTTTAGAGGTTTTAGACTCCTGCTTTAGCTGTTGCATTAATAACATCATTCAACTCAACATAATTACACTCTTTATCCATATAAACAGTGGATATGCTGGCAGTTGAATATTTACAATGAATCCAGACTTTAATATCTTGTCCACACATGTCAAATTAAGCTATGATTGGTATTTCAAAAATAATTCAAACTTAGTTATTGGTGGGATATCTGAATTTGAATTATTCTGCTCCAAATCTCAGCCAATCAATCCTCCCTGTGATTATTTCTAGGATAAAATGCATTAAAACAGCATCACAAATGTGCTGCTGTCTTAGGGGCCCTGTAAACATTATTTCCATGGGGTCTAAAATCCCTCCCGGCACCCCTGTTCATGCCACCAAACATTTAAATCTTTCCACATCTGTTACAATGAGCAGAGCTGGCTCAAGTCTAGGGGGAAAACCAAAAACGGGACCAAGACAAAAACTGGACAAAACAAACAAACAATGGAAATTAAATATTTGGTGTTACTACTTTTCGCCTTCAAATCAGCCTCAACTGTTAAAGGTATACCTGCACATAGCCTAAGATTTTGCAGTATTACAGTCTGGTAGGTGCTACTGACAGGACAACCCGGGCCAGACGCGTCTTCATGGAAGACTTGTAGTCAAAAAGCCAATCCTCCGATGTGGAAAAAAAGGCCAAGCGACTCAAATATGCATGAAAACACAGAAACGGGGGTGCAGAAAAATGACAGCAGGTGCTCTGGACTGATGAGTCAAAATTTGCAATATTTGGCTATAGCCGAAGGCAATTTGTTGGTGGAAGGGCCGGAGCGGTACAATAATGAGTGTCTCCAGGCAGCAGGGAGGCACGGTGGAAGTTTCTTGGATGTTTGGGGCTGCATTTCTCTACTTGAAGTTTGAGATTTGCTCAGGATTAATGGTGTTCTTAATGCTGAAAAGCAAAGACAGATACTTATCCATCGTGCAAAACCATCAGGGAGGCATATGATTGACTCCTAATTTATTCTGCTGCAGAATTACCCCCCAACACACAGCCGAACGTCATTAATAACTCCAATATCTTCAGCACGAAGAACACAAAGTGATGGGAGTGATGGTATAGTCCCGGTAGAGCCCTGAACTCAACATCAACAAGTGTGTTTGGGATTACAGGAAGACACAAGGATGTGAGAGTTTACTTACTTCTCCGAAATATTTGGAAAAATCCACCAGCAGAGTTCTTTAAAAAACGGTGTGTAAGTGTATCTATAAGAATCAGCATTTTGAATACAAAGTGTAGTATCACCAAATTTTGATTTAAATGTCTCTTTTGTGAATTTACTGCTTTTGATGATTATTGAACATAGATGATTGCCAATTTTTAAAAAATATTCTCTGTTCACGGCGGATTTTGCACCTTCCTAAAAATATTTCACAGTACTGTATACACAGTTATTCAAAGTGAAGTGTGAATGTAAAAATGGAATTTATTTTTTCAGAAAGAAACTTCATTTAGGACAAGCGTGTGAAGTTATATAGTTGTGTGTGTTTCTGATGAATTTGCACACATGCCTGAAATTACAAAGTGTCATCTTGAGCAGCAACATTGTTAAAACCTCTTTGTGATAAATTAAAGTAACTACCAGCTCGTCAAAAGAAAAAAAGTATAATGCAGTCTGCACAGTAAACTTGAAATACCTCAGATATTTGAACTCCTTTAGTATTTCTATGCAGATGTTAAGGTTGAGTGGGCACATTTAAGAACTTAAAAGCCTTGTCTGCAGCTTTTGGGGCATAAAGCTGATATTTAAGCAAAAATGAAGACAGTTCAAATTGCATTTTTAAACAGTTAAGGAAACTGGTACAAAAGCAGAACAAGTCACCCTTTGATGGGAAGATTTCTGGTTTGGTTCCCGCCTTGCCTGCTTGGGTGTCGAAATGTTCAAGACACTGAACTCCACATTGCTCCTGGTGGTTACAAGTGTTCGGCGGCGAAGCTGTCATCAGTGTGAATGTGTGTGCATGTGACTATAAATGCTACACAGATATCCAGCATAGATTAATCCTGAAGCAGGAAGACTCAAATAGGTTGGATGATTTCAAAGCCACTGGAGCCGCAGGTTTGCAGAGCTCATCCGGCTACTTTGGGGCGAAGGCGGGATACACACTGGACAGATCGCTGGCTTTCGGTCCTGTGGCGGAGCTCACTCGCTCAGACTGCGGGATGCGGAGGCTGCCGGCTCGGGCTTCATCGAGACATTAAAGGAAAAGATTTAGTACGAGACAGTCAGCCTTCAGGCTCAGCCACAGAGACAAAGAAACACAGTGGAAGCGGCTGTCATATAGACACAGCCTTCTGCACCGGGAAAATCTTTTAATAATAATCATATACATCCAAAAATGGAGACATGATGTTTTTGTAGAACTCTTCATAATAAATATACCTTATTTCTCAACATCCTTTGTGTCTTACATACATTTTAATTGAGAAGTCCACAGACACATGTCCTTATAGCTATCATCCTAAAAACATTAGCTGGTAGCTCCTCCCACATGCGGCTGCGGCGTCAAGCTCAGGAACACATTTTTTGACAGGCGATAAGCAGCGAATTCGTCGTGCGACAAAAGAATGCACCTTAACAGTACAGGGATTCGGGCCCTCAAGAAGTATATATATATATATATACATATATATATATATACATATATAATATAAGGTGGATATACTTTTTCATCGTTAAAGATAAAAATTAAATATAATTTTTTAGATGCGTCTATTCTAAATGATCTTTTTCTGTGTGGGTTTTCAAAATTTCTTTGGTGAAAAACAAAGTTTCAAAGTTATGAGTTTCCTGACTCATTTAGTCTTTTTGATCAGCTAAAAATGCACTTTAGTACACAATTATACACTTGGTGAGGCCCAAAGTATGCCTGCCTCAAGACAGAGGGCGCTGGTGAGCCCAGAAAATTCACCGCTATGTAGAATTAAATGTCTAAACTCAGGAATTTGTGGAGATCGTCATTTAGGTTTTTAAAAGTGAAGAAAGAAAAGGAAAACTTCTATAAACAGGTTATTCATGTGTTTCTTCAGAAGGAGCTTCGCATGGACTCACTTTATAGGTAAGTCAATAACAATTTTGGTGATTTATTTATTTCTGTCTATGCTACAGTTTGTAAAAAGAAGAAAAACTTTTAAATAAAATTTTTAACGACACACTAACAGTTGTCAATCAAATGATGAATAAGCTACTCTGTAGGGTTCATATGTTTATAAATCTGACTGATGACGTCAGCGCCTCAATAGCCATGAACTATACCACACGTCACTAGTGTATACCATTTACCAGTTGGTGTCTTTTTTCTATTAGTCACTTTTATATCAGGTTGTAGTGCTTAAGCCTAGTAGTTTGAATGATGAATTAATTTAATGTATTTCTCCCACTTCTCCATTTAGGACCTTCACACTGACCAGAACACATGCTAAAGTGGATGTCTAAGTGTAAGAAAATAACTTCTGTGAAATTGATTTTTCTCTAAACTTGTAACCTATTGTTCTTCCGATAAGGTCAGCAGTGTCAAGATTGATTTATGTATGGATTGACTTAGTGCCAATTCTAAACTACACACATTGACAAATGTTGACAGCATTTGCATAGAGCTCCACTGCTGTGCATGCCCACAAACTTTAAAACTGGGGTTTGGTACATGAAGTTTTGGAGGTTGTGTTGTTTAAATAATTGAAGTTTAGAGATTTTGTTCTGTTTTTGTTCACTTCAGAAACCACAACAAAGTCCACTAGACCCTAATTTTAATTTCAAAAGGAACATTAATTTTCTCTAATCTGCAGTAATTTGATATTCTCTGGTGTCAGTTTGCCGACTGCTTTTGGCATAACTTAATAAACTGTCAGAACTTGCAGCTGTTGCTTTGACAGATCAGCTGCAGCTTTTTAATTTTTTTAACTTTCCCTCCTAAACTTCTTAATTTCTCCATTATTATGTATTTGATCTGAAAGGTCTTTTAATTTTCTATCATTTTTATTCTGATTGACACTCTTAATCTGTTTTGAAGTTATTTGTGACATTTTATGAGCGATAAGTAATTTAAAACTCCTAAATCCATCTTCCCCGCAGCCCTGATTCAGTTTTGTCCTCCAGCTTTTTTTTTCAGTCATTTACATAAAATCTCCATTATTCATGAATACCTATTCCAACTGGCTGGGAGTGTGGCCTTAGGTTCACCTCATGCCAATCGGAATACCACCTAATGAATAATGCAAATTTCCTTATTCACTATGAGTAATAGCTGCATGGAGAGATGTGAAAACGCAGAATAGTTCCTTTTTCCCTAACTAAAGAGGGGAAACAACCTGCTGTTCAAATAAGTAGCAGAATTTGATCTTTGTTCCCATCATGACTTTAGACAGCAAACATGTTGATAATATGGAGAAGACTCCATTTTATTTCTCCTGATCACTGTTTTTGGGGCTGAATGACCAATGGTGCCCTCGTCTTACGCTGTCCATAATCTGACATATACCAATCTTCAATGAAAAGTACTCAAAGTGATGTTTTGATCCTGTCAAATATCAAAGTCTGTCCAGTAGACGAACCTCAGATCCAAGAACAACAGTGTGGTACATTGGACCAGCTCTACACCCTCTTCAGGGTGCTGGGGGGTTTGTGGGAGTTCGCTCATCCAGCCCATATGTGTTTTGTATATTTGGAGAAGGCGTTCAACCGCTTCCCTCGTGGTGTCCTGTGGAAGGTGCTCTGGGATTATGGGGTCCAGGGAGCTTTACTGACTGCTGTCCTGTCTCTATATCACCAGATTAGGAGCCTGGTTCACATAGTCGGCAGTAAGTCAGACCTGTTCCTGGTACATGTTGGACTCCGGCAGGACGGCCCTTTATCGCCGGTTCTATTCATAGTATTTGTGGACAGAATTTCTAGGCACAGCCAGGGGCTGTAGGGGATTTGGTTTGAGGACTACTGGATTTCATCTCTGTTTTTTGCAGATGATGTTGTTCTGTTGGCTTCATCAAAGGTAGTTTGCCCTCTCTCTGTGGGTACATCACTAATCAACTATGTTTCATTTTTCAATTTGTTTTCACCAGAAGGTAGCCGCTTCATGTATTTGATTATTTTAATGCTTCTGTAGAAATTCCTTATCCTTTAGTTTTAGCAAGTTCTCTGTTGTGGTAAAAATGTACCAAAAAATAAACATTATATCTTAAAAAAAAAAACTTTTAGGATAAAATCACATATCTCAAAATGCCACCGCATGGCAACCTAAAAGCAAATTTTTCAGCAAATTCGACAGGTGGCTGGGCGGCGGTATTTGTATTCAGGAAGTGAAAGTCGCATTCTTACACAACGCGCAGCAGCCAGAGATTTTAAGAAAAAGTTTCAATTTCATGATGATCAGAAGACTTTTTTGACATTGGTTGGGCACATTTTGAAGTTGTGCGGCGGCAGTCGAATGACAGACGGGTGGCAGGAAGGCTGCAGTGCAATAACTGACTCATAGGAGGGTATTCAAGGTCCCTAAAATCGTCTGATTTCAGATTGCCACCCTCCTGCCCCTATACATTTGACAAGGGTTGATGAGTCGATGACAAAACGTCAATCTGGCGATCCTGGCCACCGTGAGTCCAAATAGGGAGACATGGTGTTGATCACACCAAAGGGACTCAGAAACCTGCATATTGACAAACTGCGGTTGATGCTGAGAAGAATACAAAGAAGACAGAACATTGTGCTTTCATGGAAGGCATGTTGGCGGAAAATTTGTAAATTGACAAAATAATGTCCAAGATCGGATTTGTAGTGACCAGTAGTGCAGAATGACCTGCTTTTTATATAAATCCAGGTGGTATTTGATATGGACGATGGCTTTCCGGAGACATTTACACATCATCCAATCAGAGCTGCCGATCCAGCTTCTACCGCCCTGTGGCCGCCACATAGCTGTCGCTCAATTTCAAAATCCCTGACACCTGTTGGCAGCTTGACTTCCACAGTCTATAGTCATTACCATTCCAACAATTTTCAAAAAAAAAAATTCTGCAAATTATCCTGAATTAAGGAGCAAATGAATGAAATGTATATATTATATATATATATGAGCTGTCAGGGGATTAAAATTTTTAATCGTGATTAATCGCATTGTCCAGAGTTAACTCGCGATTAATCGCAAATTAAATGTGGCCTTATTTTATGGAAAAAATGTGTGCTTCGGGGAATTTAGCAGTTCTACATGAATTATGAAAAAAAAGTTTGGCAAAATTAATCGTTTTCATCAGAAATACTTCCCCCGGTGCGCTTGCTGTTCGGAACGTCGGGGGTCCCCAGCTCTCGGGATGCGGCGCCGGACGCGAGCCGGTACCACCAGACGTGGTACTGGACGCGAACCGGAGCCGGGTTAGGGTGCAGGAGCTCTCCAGGTCCTAGCGCTGGCCGGTTTTAGGTAGCAGCTCGGTGGTTGGAGACCCGCCCGTGATCTAGTGAGAGCAGCCGGTGAGTTAGAGGGCGGGATGCGCGGTATGGAAAAGCACGTATGACAAAATCTGCAATTAAAAAAAATTGTCGGCGTCAAGTACATGTCAGATTAACGCGTTTTTAACGCGACAAATCTGACAGCCCTAATATATATATATATATATATATATATAGCATTTATTGCAAAAATCTCCATGTTTATACTTGTTATATTGTACCTTAGATCTTACTATATTTGGGTTGATTTTTATACATTAGAAATAATGTATCTGTTTTATATATATTAGCTTTAAGGAGCCAAAAAAAAGCCCTAATCTTTGGTTTGAGTTACAAAAAAAATTAAAATCATGTTCTAATTGATGAATTATATCACTTTAATGCTACATGGTCTTCTGCTTTGATACTGGTTTTGATTGTGGTTCATTCAAATCCTTTTGTAAAACAGTAGAGGAGAACTTATAAAGCAACATTTTGTTCAAATCTTTAAAAGGAGAGCTCTTTCAGGAATAGATTTAAAAGCTGGTACAAACTATCTATTTATAGTATGCATTCATTATCCTTAGTCTTTTTCTTCAATTTAGCTGCATGCCATTTACCAAAGCAGCAAAGCTGTTTCCAGAATCTGTGCCTTCATTAGAATATAGAATAACACTGCAGCACAGCATTTTAGAGCACAGGAGATACTTTAAAAAAAATATTTTACATAAATATAATGGCCATTGTAATATATATATATATTAATATTTGTCAGCTTTTTGAATTTTTATCCACCTCAGTTTCTGCCTTCAATTAGATGAAAAAAGGTATTTGTCATCTGGATAAAGGCACACTTGTTTGCTTT
>NC_050528.1:9976135-9980001 GCF_002922805.2 Oryzias melastigma
CAGCAGCACAGAGCTCTGACCAATCAGGAGCTCTGATTTGGGAGCTGCGTGTGTGGCGTCTGCTTCATAGCACTGAAGTGCTGAACACGATCAAAGAGAAATGAATCCTTGCGTTTTGTGTCCGGTCGGGTTAATATGACACCCTGACAGACATTTAAAAGGACAGAGTTGTGACAACTAAAAGTATGGAGCAACATTTTGGGGGATTTCCACCGTTTTGATTTCCTCTGAGATTCTCCCTATTGTAGATGCAGAGGAGCTCTAATGAACAGTAAAAATACAATAGAAGAAGAATCTCCTCTCTGCTACTGCGTGCGTGACCGCACTGCGCAGGTGTGGATACCACCTGCTGACCACGCGCAGACCGCGTTCTTGAACGCACCCCACGCGGCCGTTGTGGAAGCACCTTTGAAGATTCTGCTCTCGCGCACGCGCGCATCACTCACGCACGTGGAAGTAGTCAGAGTTTTTCTGCTTGTGGAGGAGGAAAAGGCGCTCGCGAGAGTCTGATTTGTCCGCGCGGAATGTTTGATGCGTGCGCGGAAATGTCTTAATTCTGCTGGAGTTTTGACATAAATAAAACTCCACATGTGTCTCCCATTCATTCTAAGTGAGACATTCTGCTCCTCCAACACCCGGCGCGGCGTCAGAAACTCGCTTTTTGATGAGCGGCACGTTGTGAATTTGTCGCGCGGCGATGGAGGGGCGGGGCGCAAGAATCACGTTCAGTGTGAAAGCACTTCCAGCGGCTTCATAGCTCCTCGTCCTCCCATCTGACTGGAGGAATGAATGAATGAGTGAGGAGGTACTGGACAGCCCGCCGATGTCCCGCCTCCAGAGTCATATTCCTCACTGTGATTGGTTCGTTCAGCTCTTCACAAAACAACTGTCATTCATATCAACCTTGCGGGCCGCACCAACAGTAATCGTTCATATAAAGACGCGGGCCGCAAATCATCATCCGGCGGGCCGCAGATGGCCCGCGGGCCACGAGTTTGAGACCCCTGATTTACATGGACTTGCATTTATTTTATAGCTTTTGTGACCTAACAATTCCTCTCAGGATTAATTATTCTGAGTCTGAGCTCTTCTACAAGAGGTATGTTGTAGAGCAACTGCTGAATGTGTCTTCAGCTTCGGGAAAAGATAAGCTTCCTCCTCTTTCATTCTTAAACACACAGACCTCAACCCCTCTCTGGGCTTACACCTGTCACACCGCTAGGACTTTCTTCCACACCTCAGCCATGGATGTCAAAACATGGTTATCATCTCCTCTCACACATCGCTCTTGCTTTCATCTGTCTACTGAAGTTGGGAAATGTGAAAGCTGAGGTAATTTTACAGCCAATCAATTTCTCAAGCCTCCATCTTATGTTACAAGACTGAAACAAATGGGGATAGTGTCAAATGTTGCAGTTTCTCAAATGAACACTGGAGGCTAGTTTCAGAAAGGTTCAATTCATATCCACATGTGTTTAGCTTTATGTCAAAATTCCCATTTTGGTGTGATACAAGTGTAACTAGATGATGAATTAATCTGGAAATGCAGCAATGAAAACACTGTAATCTAAAGTGTATGTCCCTGTAAGATGTTGCAGATCTACAGCTCTGGGGCAAAAATAGACTTTAGTAAGGAGTCAAAGAAGCTGATGGAGCCGATAGAGCGGGTTGGCTTCTGCTGGAGTCTAGAACCAATTTTGCAAACATGTTTGTTGCATTAGAAGCTCTACTGGATAACACCGCTTAGCTTCTGTACTACATGCTGAAGTTAAACGGTTTCTTTAGAGACTTTTTCAAGTCTGCTGTTACATTGATCGCTATGAAAGATCAGACTTTCCAGGAAGAATGTATTAAATAACCAATGCCCAATCCGAATTCTTCCCTTCTCCCTTCCCCTTCATTTAGCCCTCCAAAAACTAGTGTCTCATTATTCGGCTGTCGCTTTCGTTCAACCAATAATTGCCAGTCGATTAGTGATAGCAAAGAGCTTCCAGCGCTAAAATCGGGGGTTTAACCTCTTCGTTTCCCTCCGTTTGGAGGGTCAGATTAAAAAAAAATATTCCGTACACCACTTGCACTAAAACTGACCCTTTAAATGGAGGAGAAGGGCAGAATTCTGATTGGGCCGAAGTGACTTCTAAAGGTTTTTTAACACTTTATTGTTTATTTATTTAATTAAACCAAATTCAATCTGTGTGTTTTCTTACAGGATAATACTGATCCCATACCATCTTTTTCAAATTCATAATTTGCTCATACATGATGTCCTAAATAGATACTGAAAAATTTTCACAAGCTCAAAGCAACATTTTTTTTTTGATTTGAGACATGTACTTTTATAATTTATTTCCTAAAAAATAAGAATACGCTGATGAAAAACATTCCAGATCAATGATTTTCTCCATTTCAATATAATCAACTAGAAAAGTTGCGTTACCTGTAATGATGCTAGTGTGAATGCTTTTTAATGAAAGTAGTCGCTGAAAATGCTGAAGCTTTTTGCTGAAAATGGTGATGAAATTTACTTTAACTGTTGGATTTGCTGAAAATGTAAAACCTATTTGCAAAATGTTACATTTGCTAAAAAGACTGGAAATTTCATTAAACAACTATGAAAGAGTGCTGAAGTTGACCTAAATTTCTGAAAAATGTGTAGTAAAATTGCTTAAAAATCCCAAATACATGCCAATTTAGCTAAAATATTTAGTGTGTCGGTTAAATATGACCTAAACTCCAAATTAGCCCAAAAAATCTTAGTAGAAACCAAATTAGCCAAAAAAGCTAACTCTTTGCTTAAATGCTAGCTAAAACTCCAACATAGCCTAAAACTCCTCTGTAAACTAGTCAAAAACGTTAGCCTGGTGCTAAAACAGAAGCTAAACTCTAAATTACCCAAAAAGCCCCAGTAAATAACAAACTAGTCAAAAATGTTAGGACGGTGCTAAAATATTAGCTAAGCTCCAAATTTGAAATAAAAAAAAACCTTAGTAGATGCCAAATTAGCCAAAAAAGCTAACTCTTTGCTTAAGTGCTAGCTAAACTCCAACATAGCCTAAAATTCCTCATTAAACTAGACAAAAACGTTAGCCTGGTGCTAAAACAGAAGCTAAACTCTAAATTACCCAAAAAGCCCCAGTAAATAACAAACTAGCCAAAAATGTTAGGATGGTGCTAAAATATTAGCTATGCTCCAAAATTGCATTTAAAAAACCTCAGATGCCAAATTAGCCACAAAAAAAAGCTAGCTAAAAAGGAAATAAGCATAAAAACCAGTAGAAAACGAATTAGCAAAAAACGTTAGCATGTTGCTACAATATTAGGTACATTTTTTGAAAATTACTCTAAAAGTTGAAAATATACCCCATGAATATATTAGGCTTGTTGCTAATCTTTTTAATATTTTTGAAATTTGAAGACTTTCTCATTCATTTTCTATGGTAAATATCTCGTAAGACTATAAAGTTTATGAATATTAAGAATACAAGAATCTTTGTCCTGAACAAGCTGAACATTTTTGATACAAAGATTGCTGAAATCACTCAAAGTGTAATTGAGTTTTACGTGCCAATTTCCATATGGAAAGGAGCAGGAGAATCACTATAGTGTGAATGCTTACTTTTACAGAATTTAGACGTAATTATTTCCCATTTATAAAATGATAATAAACTTTTCATGTTTATTAGAAAACTGCTTCACTGATCCTCTTTTGTGTAACAAAATTATGATTAAAAAATAATTAAATTGAGTAAGTTCATAAGTAGCAAGTTGTTTCATCATGTACAATAGATTTTAGATTTAATATTTAATTATGTTGCTTTATTTTGGAGCTTTAACCCAACGCTTAGACCACTAAAAGAGTTAATTGA
>NC_050528.1:9980036-9993876 GCF_002922805.2 Oryzias melastigma
ATTTTATGCAAAAAAGTTAAAGAAAAAAAACTTTCAGGTACTCTGTTCTCTTGAGAACTGCACTGAAAAAGTTTAGTTTATTTGTTAAAAGCTGGAATAAGCTGGTAGGAAACATCAATTTTGTTTTACAAAGCGAAGAATTAAATTATTGTTCCGTAACTTCATCCCAAGGATAAAAAGTTAAAATTGTTTTCAAAAGAAGATACAAAGCATTTTCGTATTATTTCGTCATCGCTTGCATAGTTCACATCGAAGATAAAAACACGGCGGTGAAAATGTTCATTTTATTGCTGTCTGTGAAACTCATTATCGTCTGAAAGCTGGAGCAGAAATCCTGGGCGCATGCTGATGTGTCTGATCGCCTCATGGCGAACTCTCAAAGCAAAAAGCGGATTGCTGATGAGACAATATTGGCTTGCTGTGATCAATTGGATCAAAAGACACTTAGACTGGACTTGAAGAGTTAATTTTAAGTCCACGACTCGTTCTTTGTTTGCAATTTTGACAACACAACTTCGTCATCTGCATGACTGTGTAATAACTCAATTTCAGCATGAAATGAATGGACTTCTATTGTCTCTTTGTTTCTCTTGGTATTCAGGATGAATTCTAACTGCTTTGACATTTCTGTGTTTGTGATACTTGTGTCAGGAGCTCTCACGGAAAGCATTCATCCTTCCCTTCTTTTTTTCATTTTTTACTTAATAAGTTTTGCTTGCCGACCGAAATGAAATCCAATTATTTTCAGGGAGCTGTCGTCTTTGACGCATCGCTATGCCACTCATGGAGGCATTCCTTTTGCTCTTGAGTCTCTTCACTGAAGTTTCTGATGTTATTTTACTCCTCACTCACAACCAGAGTCCTCACGCACGGATGCACGCACTGTCAGAGAGACAGCACTAATCAAAGGGCTTAAAGTGATGGGTCAGAGAGATATAGTATTACCTTTCCATCAAACTCATTTTGACAGGTGACCTTTGACCTCCACATTCCAAAGTGATGACGTAACAATTTGATATCGATTTGATATAAAGTTTATATAAAGTCCGTATCAAATTGATATCAAATCGTTACGTCATCACTTTGGAATGTGGAGGTCAAAGGTCACCTGTCAAAATGAGTTTGATGGAAAGGTAATACTATATCTCTCTTGGGTTACTTTTCATTACATGATTCTCTTACATTAGAGGCCAGTCTTTTGTTTGATAAAGGATGTGTTTATCTGGCAGAAATAACGTTCATTTATTTATTTTTAAATGACTTATTAATTTGGAGAATAATTGATTGACTATCAACCAATCAACAGTTTATAGTCGGATGTGTTTTATTAGTGTAAGTATCAAGTAGTGAAAGATTGGCCGAATATTCCCTAAAGTTTGGGTGTTTATTTTTTTATTCCTTACTTTAAAATAAAGCAGATCATCTCTATCTGGGTCCACGTGCTGTGAATTGTGGTTCAGGGCGTATTTTAGTGCAGAGGAAGAAGGAGACCGCTGGAAGAACCCAAAATAACCCATTCCGAATGCATGAACCTGTGAAACTGCTCCATGAAATCTCTGCTGTAGCTGAGCTCCACATAAATCAGAAGAACACACTTTTGTGTTACAGAACCATGCAGTAACCGGAACGTCTACAGTAGCAGTGGCTAAATGTGAGAACTTTTAAACTCTGTGCGGATTTACTGTTTTACTCCTTAAAGGAAATGAATTAACTCCAATTATCTTTTGAGCCATTTTAAAAAAATTTCTAGTGGTCTTTTAATTTTGGTAATTTTATTTTAAGCCAAAAAAAATCTTTATAGTTTCACCAGATATTTGACTGAGTTGTGGCACAGATAAACCCCACACAACAGTTTTGAACCAAAGATCTAGTCGGCTAAAAGTGGATATAAAGGGTGTGGAGTTGGGAGTTTGTACCCCATCCTACTGTATCTATTTCACAAATAAAAATCTTTTTCAAACATAATTTATTTCTTCTGCTCCTGATTCCCAATAATTTGAATAAAGAAATACTCAAATGTAATTTTAGGCTAAATTTTGTTTATATATGTCCTACGCCATCAGAGAAATGTTGAAGGAACATGTAAAAATATTAAAACATTTTCAATAAAAGAGGGTCTTCAATGAAGTCATTTTTGTGCCAACATATTACAAGCAAAAGTCCCAGTTATGAGATCAAAATGTTATAAATTGCAATCAAAATGTAAAGTGTTTAGTATAAAAATGTATAATTTCCAAATAAAAATATTTAATATTTCCTTTCACAGCCTTTTTTTGCCCTAAAAATATTTTTGCATTTTTTTTTTTTTTTTGCTTTCAAAAAATATTTTAGCGCTTGCAGCACAAACATTATTAAACAAGGTGGCACACACATTACACGAAACAGAGATGCATCATATATGACTGGGAACTGTTTAAAAAAATAACAAATAATTATAATTATAATAATAATATTATTAAAAAAATTATTAACTAATTGCAAATGTGGAAAAGATTAATCGCAGTTATTCACAAAAAAACTGCAAATAACCACAATATGAAATAATACACAAAATGATACATTTAGAACTTTTATTTTTAACCAATTTTTAACCCCTTGGAGAAAATGTTATCTGGAAAAATGTGATTTATTTTGCTGTGGAAACCCCAGAAATGTTTAAAAACTGTTTTTACAACATAAAATGAAATTTTAGGTGCAATTTCATAAAAACCACAAGAATAACATTTTGTAAACAAACTAATCAACATGTTTTTGAATGCAAAGACAAAAATATCCAGGCTAAAGTCCCGGATTCCTTTGGGCCACATGTATGAACAGTATCACAGACCTCACAGCTCCATGATGAGGTCCGCTTCGTCTGGCTGTGAGGCTTCAGCTACAAAAAAGAACAATTTCTCTCCAACAGCCCTGCTGTCCATTTGACATTTTTTATGTCTTTAATTTTTATTTTCAGCTGTTTCTTTTTTTTCATACATTTTCTTGATTGTGTTTGTAAAAAAAATATTTAAACCTTTTTTAGGGAGAAGTTTGATCCAGCTGGATTTCAGGTCTCTCCACTCTGAACTGCTCGCCTCCCGCGGTGTCGGTGGGCGGGGGTTTTGCGGTGAACCGCAGAGTTTCCGCCATTTTTAGACCACGCCGCTGGTTGTTATTGATAAAAATTCACGTCGGTCCCCATCCCTAAGTAAAATGATCGGTTTCCTCTTTGGATTTGTAACAGCAGACAGCTCCGTTTCGCTACGCCCTCTATAGCTGGAGCGCCGCTGCTGCTTTTCACTGCAGGCATCAGATTGACCTTCATTCTAAACCTTATTTATTAAAATAAAAGAGTCCAAAAACTACAAATAAATGCCATTTTATCTCTTTCATTTAATCAAATTCTCACAGCTGTACAGCAGGACACCAGGAGGCTTTAATACATATTAACGCATCAATTATGATTATTAATTGCGTGCGTTAACGCATCAACGTTCACAGCCTTAATATCAACAAAAAATCAAAGATAGGGTGAATGCAAGATGAGGCACAACATATCTAAAAATGTTTGTGTTGCAATCGCAAAAAATATTTCTAAATAGGTCTAAAAAGAAAAGTATTTGAAAGCAAATATTACAGATTTGTATTTGCAAATTGTGAACTTTTACACTTAACACTTGACATTGTGTCTGTAATTTAGACAATTTTGATTTCCAAACTGACTTTTCTTAAAATATGATGGAATAAATAAATGAAAAATATATATTTTCTCATGTTGTTATGATGTTATAATGGGATGTGACATTACTAATTCATGGATATTCAGGAATAACATGATGTGGAGCATTATAACTTACATTAATAATAATAGTAATAGCATAAATAAATAAATAAAATCCAGCTTTTTGCATTTGCCAAAGCAAGAACTACCACTATATACATGTTTTTTTAAAATATTTTGATAGTTATTCCTGGTTTTGTTTGAACACCTGACATTGACTGGCCTTTTACAATAAACTACAAAAAAAGCGCATTACCTTTTGTACTGTAATCCCGTCCTTTCATGCCGTTTCTCTCATTTCATAAGAGGCTCCGTCTCCTTTTCTCCTTTTTCCTGACTCAGTGTCACGCCTCTCCCCTCTCTTATTAAATCACGTCTCCGCTTGTTCTCTTTTCATTCTGTCTTGTGTTCCTTTGTCTCCTTAGAGCTTGTGCTGAACTAATGTTATAGTGACCTATTTAAAGATTCTCCTCAATGGAAAAAAATTAATAAAAAACAATTTCATGAAATAATATAAGCTGGAGAGTCACATCATAATCTGACAAACTGAAAGTAAAAATGTAGATAAGACAACATCGGTGCAATTAAAAACTGGAAATTGGACATATATTTTATTTGAATGAATGGCACATGAAGACTAAGATGCTTTTTTTTCTTTTTGATTTCTTGCTTACTTAGCAAAACATTCAGGTGAGGCGCTGGTTCTCATTGGCTTAACTTAATTAAACATTTATAAGAAAATAAATATTTAAAAAAAAGTATCAGTTCACCCTTATCAAAACAATCAACAAAACAGTTCTCCATTTTTCCCCATTATCCAGATATTCTTAAAAACTTCGACCTATAATGCTTAATATTTATTTTAGCGAAGTCAACAAAACATGACATTCGTTTAAAATCTTTAATCGGGTTGAAGAGCAAACTGTAGGTTTAAGGATTCATATCACGGACAGATATCGATCTGCAGAGACTAAATGTTTTATAGTCTCATGGTGGTCCTCACATTCACACCATTAAGGATATGGATGAGCTAAAATGATGCTGAAAGGTTAAAAGGAGAGACGGCTCAGAGACAGAAAGGGCAAAACCCTTTCAAAATAAAACTTGTTTACTGATTTAGTTGATGTTTTCTGAGCTTCAGTTTGGTTTATTTGTGGGTTCCTTATTTAATTGAACCATTTCGAGTCTCTAGCTGATACACACAGATGAGTATTTCTCGTGGTGTGCTGTAATCCTCTTGATCAAATGAAGATTTGGCCAAAACATTTGTTTAAGTTTGACAGCTTCCTAACGAGGAGTGTAAAGATTTAATTTTAGTGATTCAATTCAATATTTATATTTTGATTTTGGTTCATATTTAACGATCCGATTCATTTACCTAAAACCGATCCAGAACATTTTTAGCCAAAAGTTCAACCAGTGTGACTCAGTGGTTCTAAACTGTTTTCCAGAATTGTTTTATTTCTTGCAAGACAATCAAGTGTAAATTATTTGTGTGTACAAACTAACAAGTAAACAAGAATTAATGGCAAATTCATCCAAATTTTAATTTCATAAAGTTGGTTTTTCACATAAAAATAATACAAACGGATCATTTTTTGAACATTTTACCACACTGTATAATCACATCTTTGGAAAATTTAGTGTTTCCACACATTGGACTGTAACAGGAGTCTGCAGCTTGTGGCTCTTTAGTTAAAATAAAATGTAAAAACAACTTTAATAAGAAATTGAAAGGGAAAAATAAAGTAAAAAAAAGAAAAGTAACTCAAACTTTATTCAACTATGAATCATTTAATGAGGATCCTAAGAACTGTAGCCGTAATTCTCCATCAATTCTTTGTAGTTTATCAACGTCATTCTGACACATTTGGACTTTGAGCTTCATTAATTACAAAAAATAAATGTATTGTCAGTAAGCACAACCAGAATTAAAGCTACAATAAGTTATAATCCACTGGATTATGAAGCAGATTTTCTATTTTTGATCAAATTCAAGGATTTAAAGAGTTCCTCATTGTTTTAATATATGATAGGAGTCACTTAAATAGCTCTGATTTAGTTTTTGTTGGTTATATTTATGAATTTGTGTCTGAAATACACCAGAAATAGTAAAATAAACAGTTTGTTTTAATCATTAATGACTTCTTATTGCATTTGCTGCATTGAAATGATCCCATGGTCAAGGATGTCTTTTATTTTGAAAGGAACTCACTCAAAGCTCTGTCAAAAGTTAGAAACTATTTCATATTTTTTTTAAAAAGATAATTTTTTTTCATGTTTATGTTTTATTCATGCCAAAAAAAAAATAGTTTATTTAAATAAATCATGTTGGTAGCAAAAATATAAATCTGTATCTTATTTTTCTAAAGAGTGAGTGAAGACTTTGTGGCTTCTACTGAGTTTTGGTGAGAAATCAACCCGAATGGCTCTTAAAGTGTTGAAGGTAAATAAACCTGTCGTGTCTCAAGTCCAAATGGCTTTTTCCAATATTGATTCAATTATTGATTTAACTTTAGTTGGACCAAAGGAAGAAAAATGAATTCATCGACTAATCGTTGCACCCTTATTCCTAACGTAAGTCGCTAACCATGAGTCAAAAATGATCAGAAACTCAGAAAGTCCTAGTTATGTCATGTGTAGGGTCAGGTCAGAACAGCTTATAAATTCAGAGAAACTTTAAGCACTTTCACTTTTTTTGTATTTTAGAACATTTTTCAAATCAGTCATTAGCCTTGATGTTTGACTTTCCAGCGACTCATCAAACTCATTTCACACGATTCTGCTTTTAACCCGTTTTTACATTTTGGTGAACCCTTTCCTCAGGATAAAATCTGTAAAAAAAAAAAAAACAACCCAGAGAAGAGTATTTTGAGTTAGTGCGTCTGGAAGCTCATCTAAGGTTTCCAATTTAAAATGAAAGAGAACTTCAAAGCCAGCGTACCTGACCTAACATTCCAACACAGAAAAATCCCCCACACTCATTAACAGATCCTGCATGGATAGTCATTAAATACACTCAGGTGGAATCTTTTAAGTAACTTTAAAAGGTAAACGTATCCATCAGTTCCAGTGTTATGACAGCACTGCAGTGCTATGGGGGATTTTTCATTAAAGCTCTGCTGTGGGCCAGAGAGCTTTAAAGCTGCTGTAATTGTAGTGTGCTGTCAGTGAACTCATCACGGAAAATATGTGGATTTTGTGAGAAGATACATGCAATATCATCGTCTTATTGAGATTCTGTCCATCAGTATTTTGTATTTAAACCACACTAATCCATCTTTAGGAAAAGCAGTTAGTCATTTTGTCTGCAGAATACCCGAAGACGGCAATTTGATAGAAACTTCGGACTTTAAGAAGTGAAAAAATATGATGAAGATGTGGGATATCTGTGATGCTCAGAAATAATAATTACTATTGTGTCTATTTACAGCTGAGATGAAATGAATGGGTCTGCGAATTCTCAGACAACAGCCAGGGTTATGATCTTTAGACACAGAAGGCATAAACTCCTATTTTACCTTTTGTAACTTCGGTTTTATTATTTTTTTTAATTGAATTGTGTTTCCCTTTTTCCAAATGGAATGGAAGACAGAGGAAAAGAGAAGGAAGTTGGTCAGTGGAGGGGAAGGTGTTCACAAAAAACATGAAAAAAGACAAAGAAATTTAGAAATAGATAAATAAACAATGATTATTTGTGATAATAATCAAATTCTCCCCTAATTTTTTCTAGTGCTGTCTGAATCTACTAATTCCAAAATCGAGTGCACTCGAAATTTCCCAGAAGTCTTTGCGAAAAACTACCGTGCATCGATGCTCAATAGACCACAATGCATTGCAGTCGAACAATTTTGAACAAAAAAAACGTGTTTAAATGTAATTTTTTTAATAAACCATCCACATTTTCAGCATTAGAACACAGTGGAGTCATAAATAAACGTCGTAAAATGTTTGTATTTATTCGATTTTCACTTTGTGAAATCGGTGACGTCATTTCCGGTGTTTAGAAAAACGAAAGGAAAGTGGAGAGTATCGTGTCTGGATTACCTTTAAAATCCAGAACACCATATTGTCCTGCACTATATAGTTTTTTTAGTAGTAAAAGATCAGTAAATAAGTACTAAAACACAATTTTTAAAACTTGTAAATTTTTAACATTACTATGAATAAAAATAGGCAGGAATATTATTCCAGAAAAAAATCAATTCAAACCTTAAATAACTTTTAATATTTTACTATATATATATATATATATATATATATATATATATATATATATATATATATATATATATGAATGATACAAGTTAAAAATAAGCCCAAGATAACATCGGGTCATAAAAATAATAAAATAAAATGATCTGGATGGCGAGTCATACATATGTGGGGTCTTGCAGTAACAGAGCAAATTTACAAAATTATTAATATTTTTATTTCACAAAGTAAAGCTCTTCTTTCATGCATTTTAGTCTGAAAGCAGGTGATCTTTAGCAGGGCACACTTTCAACAAAAAGGTATGCATATGACTCAGAAAGCACAACAGTGTTCAAGCATCCAAAAAAAACAACTTTGATACATTTCAACAATTATTCAGCAGCAAGAAATCAAATTAGTAACATCAGCAAGAGGTAATTTGGAATATCAGCTAAAACCTCAATTAGCAAGAAGGAACCCAGCTAACAGTTCATTATAATGCTACACAATTATCTCCTTGTCTCAAAACCACCCAGCCTGCTAAATTCACCGATAATTAAACAGTAAAAATGAATGAACTACCACAGATGATCAAGTCACATACTAAAAAGTCACAATCATGCCTGTAATTAACTTATTTTACGAAAGCTACTTTTCCCAACAACTCATTAAAGTCCCCATCCGGTGAAAATCCTGTTTTTTGGAGTTTTTAACATGTATGTGTGGCATTTTTCTTATGGAAGGGAACAAATGTAGTTAGAAATTATTTAGTTTTTGCATTTCCGAGTACCGTATTCCGGAGTATAAGTCCCACCTTTAGGAGAAAAGTCTAACATTTATGAACAAATTCAACAAGCCCGACCTAACGTTGCATTTGCGTCAAATTCAGTCCGCTGCCTCTTTTGACGTGCGCTAATTTAAAGCTCAATACTTGTCCAAAAATGTGTTCATAAACTAGACCCTACCATGGCGTGTGGAGAAGCTTTCATTTAGCCTCATCGCTACATGATGGAGATCAGGGGCGGGGCTACCCGGCTCAACTGAAAAACCACGCCCCCTCAGAGGAGATTTTGGAAACAGAGGCTTCAGATCAACATGAAAAATAGTTTTTTTGAATACATTTAGGTTGTTGGATTTTGGTTAAAAACTTCATAATCACAATTAAAGCACTACTGGGAAACTTTTTTTTAAATAAAATTAAATTGTCATAGGTGGACTTAACAACCAAATACACAAATCAAAGCCAAGAGACTTTCCATAGATTTATATTCTCCTGACACAACCCCACACTATATATTTCCTAGTTTTCCAAAATATCTCACCACAACCAGAAGCAAATCAATATCAATATTCTCTCAGCCTTTCATAGGACACTTCTATATTATTCTCTCAGGGAGGTGTAAGCGCTATGAAATATACATTTTGTTTAGACTCGGACCTCAACGCCATCACTGGCTTTCAGTTTGTGCAGACGATGTTCTGAGGAACTATAACCTGGTCTCCCATGTCGACTCTTAGTTGCAGGTCTGGAGCTCAATCCACCTGACCAATTGTTTCCCCACCTGTGTGCTGCACTTCTCGCCTTCAGGAACAAATACCACTTCCTGCATCTTTTTCCACCTTGCTTCAAAGGATTTTAGCACCTGGTCATGTGTCCACATGCCTCCCCTGTGAGAAGCTTACTTTCAACGCTGGCAGAAAGTGAATCTGCCCCTGAACACAATATACCAATCCTTCTATTCAAATCTTGGGGAGATGTACTTCATTCTGTCTGTATCTGTCCATCTCATCCACTGACCTTGTGTCAACGGAGAAACTGCTTTCTCTCTTTTTGCATTTTAATTTTGATCTACAACCAGGTTTTTCTTATCAGCTGCAGATGTTTGGCACCATGAATGCATATATGCTGCACCTGTCCAACTACATTTCACTGCTTCTTTGCTTCCAATTCAGAAACTTTAGGAGCTGTGGTCATTAGTTTAGCATCAGACTTTATCCTGACCTCTCTAGCACAGTTGGAGTACATTCTCCATTTATATAAAACCTCAGATCTGACAGAACACCATTTACTATTGAAATGCTTCTGGATTTTTCTGGCTTAACCTTTATCCTGACCCACAGTAGATTTACATTCAACTTCTCTAACAGAACAGAGGTCGCTTGCATTTGGCGCCCTTGTTAACCTATGATGTTACCATCCTACGGCGCGCCGTGCAGCAGATTGTTCGGCGTTTGGTCTTTTTTGTGCGCGAGCGATCAGCACCAATTCTGGGAGGAAGTTACATCAAGATACACAGAATAGAAAAGTCTTTGTCATTGCACTTGTACAATGAAATTTAAAAGCAACCCCCATTCCTTGGTGCAGAAGCAATAACAATAAAATATAGAAGAGAAGTATAAGAGTATAAAAGTATAAAACAAAGTCTGACCACGCAAAATGGTAAATCAACAAGAATAAATAGATTAGTGCGTGGTCAGTAACAAATATCATTTGGTAATATTTAACACTCATAGCACCGCAAGAGCATTTTTCTGAAAATAGCATCCCAAAATCTGCACTACTCAATTTACTGTACACAGATTTCCAATTATGCTCAGGTCAAGGAACAGTGAGAGTCACAAAGTAACCTTGAGTTGGCGTCCATTGATGAAGCCCAGCGTGTATTCCGAGGTTTAGTTTCAGATCCTGTTGCAGAAGTAATCTTTTCATCCAATACTTTTTTTAATTTTAGAAATTGCTTGTAATTCACTGAAGCCTTAGCTCCCTGGTGTTATTTTGCTGTTATCTGCTATTCAAGGTGAAACATTCAACCATCTCCTTGCTTCATATTTGGTAAATATTCTTCTTTCTCCTGAATTTATGTTTATCTCTGCACCTCAGTTGTTTTGTTTCAAGCAAAAGGCTTTATGCCAAAAATAATACATTATGCCTGTTTAGTAGTGATAATTCAGGTTTTCAGGAATTCTTCTCTTCGAACAGCAGATCTTCTTAGTTTGACCTGAAAACACACAAGCAGAAGTGTGTGCTGAATATGGCTGTTCAGTGGCTGCATTGGCTTTTCCAACTCATCTGACACGTTTTGTAGAATTTTGTCATAATTGCAATTGCACAATTTAAATAAAACATTTTTGGGGGAAATTTTAAAAATGCTCGCTAAAGTATCAATCATCAAATATAGGTACATAAAATTAAACTTTTTTTTTAAACCAGAAATACATGCATAAAGTAAGGGGTGCTTTTTTTTAAAATATGCAAAGTAATCATTTTTAACATCAATGTTTTTGGATATTTAGCATGTTTTAGGAGAAAATAAGGTCTTGTTTTTCAAATGCACATTTTCACCTTTAAAGTTAATGTATTTATAAATGTTACATCTACTAACGAGATATATATTTTAAACTAAATATTTCTAACAAAAAATATATATTTAGCCTACGATCTAAATGTTAAGCATGAATCAAAATATTTAATTCCAAGCTAAATATTTAATTTTGAACTAAATAATTTTTTGGCATGCTAAATATTACATTTTTGTCTAAATATTTATTTTAAAATATATATTTAGGAGACAAACTAAATATTTAGCTCAGATCTAAATGTTTACTTCCAAACATTATTTATATGTTATATTTAGAAAGCTAAACATTTAATTTTTGGGCTAAATATTTATTTTAAAATGATATATTTAGCTTACAAACTAAATATTTAGCTTGGATCTAAATATTTAAAGTAAAAAAACTGAAACTAAATATTTAGTTAAAAATTTAGTATTTCTTTGATCTAAATAGTTACTTTTTAACTAAATATTCAGTAAAAAACTTAATGTTGTTAAATAAAATATTTAGCTCAGATCTAAATGTTTAGTTCGAAATATTATTTACACGTTAAATTTTAAATATTTAGAAAGCTAAATATTTAATTTTTGGGCAAAATATTTATTTTAAAATGATATATTTAGCTTACAAACAAAATGTTTAGCTTGGAACTAAATATTTAGTTTGGAGATAAATATTTAGATCCAAGCTAAACATTTTGTGTTTAGTTAAAATTTAAATGAAAGCTAAATATTTAATAAAAAAAATTTGTATTTACTTTTGAAAATAAATATTTAGATCAGATTTAAATATTTAATATGCAACTAAACGTTTAATATCGTAAAATTATATTTTTTGTTTGTAAGCTGAATTTAGCACTTTAAAATAAATATTTAGCTTAAATTTAAGTATTTAGCTCGCTTACTAAATATTTTGTGCATTTGAAAAACTGTTTATTTTCTCCTAAAAAAATGCTAAATAGCCAAAAAACATCGATGTTAAAAATTTACTTTACAGATTTATGAAGGGAACCCCATAGAAAAGCAAAGCAGATATCAAGTAGCTTAAAATGATAACTTATTATACATATAAATAAATTTAAAAATATATTTAACATTAAGTGCTGAATTTAGCTTTTAGTTACACGTGGCTGTTATCTTTCTTTATCTGCTGCCAGTTCTGCTTGCTAAAAATACACAACGCTACACTACTTTTGTTAAATTGTTCATCTCCTGTGTTTGCGCTGATAGTGACCAACATCCTACTCTCTGTTTGGCAAAGCACCAAAAATAAATGAAATAAAGTGAATTATTTAGACACATCTGTTTATTTTAGATAACAATGACATTTTAGTAAAAAAAAGTTTTCATATTTAATTTTATAAATATGTAAATGTTCAATTCTTTATTTCGTTTCATCCATTGGCAGTGAAATCTGTGAGACTGATAAAGAAGATAAATAACACTAATTTAGTTCTTTGAATTAATAAAAAAAATTACAACATTAGATAGATTGAGCTTATGAAAAAATGTGTGATTTTGTCAAAGAAGACCATGTTTGATATATCTTTTGAGTGTTTTATGCAAATGATGTTAACTTTGGATGAATATTTTATTTTTGATTTTTTTTTTTTATTCTTTTTTACTTGTTTTGAGAGTTAAAATATGTAATTGACCAAACTTTGTCCAAATACCAAATATTATCAAAAGAGGTTTTCTGTGCCAGCTTTATTCTTATCTGGAAATAATAATAAACTGTTAAATGAGTCAGTGGTTGGAAACAAGCATCAGAAGGGTGACAGCTTCAGGCAGTGGAAAAATCAAATGAGAAACAGTTGCTGTTCTGCCATATTAACAGCTGTGTGAAGCTAATTTACAGCATTGCGCGAAATTTCTTTTTTTGAAAAAAAAAAAGGTTGAATTTTGACACCAGTCAGCTCTAAAAATCTTCCTGACAGCAGCATATATAGTTTTTTTTCCAACATAGTTTTGTGTCTTCTGTAATTAAAACTTTAATTGATGAATAGGGATGTAACGATAAGCCATAATTCGATTCAATTCAGTTTTAAAGTCACAATTTCTATTTTTTTTCCATTTTTTTCTCAACCCAATGAATTGAAAGGTAAAGCTAAGTTTGTTTTCTTTTTGCCCCCTACATCATCTGTTTTCCTACTAACAGAAAGCATTAAATACAAATAAACAATTATATATAATACTGAAATGATCACAAATCCTTTCATACTCGGTTCATGTTCGGCTCCATGTAACGGACCGCTCCCCACCCGCGCCTGCTCAGCGCAACACCCCATTCAGCCGCTGTAGGCGCACTCAGCACAATGACCATTTACTGCAGCTTGCAGAGAGAATAGAGAGAGAGGTGAAGAAAGTTCATATAAAAGAGCATGGCTCCCAGAAAGGAGTCAGTCGGGTTTGCTTGAATTTGCATAAATAGTTGCAATCCAGACATTGCAAAATCCTGGAGGGACTGACTTATTTGAAACTTTTACATCTGAAGGAGCTGAGTGACTTTCCTTGGAGGGAAAAGCATATAACCCCTTCAGGACGCACCCCCCCC
>NC_050528.1:9993890-10009241 GCF_002922805.2 Oryzias melastigma
CCCCCCACACACACACACACACACCCACACATACCACTTACCAGACTCATAGACGCACCCGCATAGACTCACAGTCGTGCCCGCATAAACTCACAGCCATGCGCACACACTTACAGTTGCGCCCTTACAAACTCACAGGAGGGCCCTCATAAACTCCCAGCCATGCGCACACACTCACAGGTGCGCCCGCACACTCACAGGCGCGCCCGCACACTCATAGACGCGCCCGCATAAACTCACAGGTGCGCCCACACACTCACAGGAGTGCCCGCACACTCATAGGCGCGCCTGCACACTCATAAACGAGCTTGCATAAACTCATAGGTGCGCCAGCATACACTCAGTCGTGCCCGCATAAACTCACAGCCATGCGCACACACTTACAGGTGTGCCCGCATAAACTCACAGCTATGCGCACACGCTCACAGGTGCGCCCGCACACTCACAGGCATGACCGCACACTCACAGGCGCGCCCGCACACTCATAGACGCGCCCGCATAAACTCACAGCCATGCGCACACACTCACAGGCGTGCCTGCACACTCACAGGTGCGCCCGCACACACACAGGAGCGCCCGCATACACTCACAGGAGCGCCCGCATAAACTTACAGCCATGCTCACACACTCACAGGTGCGCCGGCACAAACTCACAGCCATGCGCACAAACTCACAGGTGCACCGGGACACTCACAGGCGCGTCCACACACTCACAGGCATGTGCACACACTCACAGTCGCACCCGCACACTTACAGGTGCGCACTGACTCAAAGATACACCCTCACATTCACAGGTGTGCCTGCACGCTCACAGGCTCGCACACACTCTCAGAGGGCCTTCATGAAGAAACGTCATCTACTCTGCATTTTTAAATTTAGGCACAGGTCCAGACATACCGATTTTTTTTTTTTCTAATTTTATGCAACGATGAACATGTTGACATGTTTGAATTGTTTTTTTACTGATTCACACAGAATCGTTACATCCTTACTGATGTCAGTATCTCAACTCAATTTTATATGCAATTTGATGTTTTTTAATTTTTATTCAAATTATAAAGTTGATAGTTTTCCATATTTGGAAAAAAGTGATTTTAATAGCTACAAAGCCAGATAAAAAGACTTTAAAAGTTTTGTAATTTATGGTCTGAAGAGCCTAAGGGTGTGCTTTAAAAGAACACAAAGAGAGAATAAAACTCATTTGACCACACAGAAGAAAAACAAAATATTTTCAGCAGCGAGGACAAAGAAAAATGGTTTGAGGTCAGACAATTGATTGAAATCATTTCCTACCATCGAGTTTTCCAAAACAGTTTTCTATCTGAGGCACACGGACGAGGATGATTCAATGTATGCTTCTAGAAAATAAGAAATGTGACTGGCATTGCATCCGAGAATGTTTCTTGGAGGATGTAAATCAACCACAATCTGGCTGGGGCCGCACAGAGTGCTGAACGCACAGTTTAGCTTATTTCTCTGAGTTTTGTGCTGTAATAACTTCTGTCTGGAGAGCGTGTACATCATTTACAGCTTAAAAAAAAGGGAAATAATATTTAAAAATTTCAATTTATTGTTTTCCAAATCATTCAAATTTCACAAATTAACTTCGATTCTCTATAAGAAAGCTGATGGTTTATTTTTATATTTTTAGGCCCTTTTTTTCCAACATTTGCAATATTAATTTGAAGTTAAATAAGAATGTAAAATCAGTGTGTATTTGAATTAAGCTTCTAACCAAACATGAGCTATTCATAAAAGCAAATACAGAAAAAACACAGATAAATATTCAGGCAACAACACTTAACAATGTACTAAAAAAAAAAAACTCAACAAACAAACATTACCGTATTTTCTGGAGTATGAGTCGCTGTTTTTTTTCATAGTTTTGCCACGGGGGCGACTTATACTCAGGAACGTCTTATTTGTGATTTTTCTTCTTTTTTTTTTTTTCAAAACATAATTTTTTACAAGCTTGACCATAGGTTATGTAACGAGCAGGATTATAACCTAAAAATAAATTAAATGTCTTTGTTTTGACATTCCAATTTTTAATTTAACACTGCATTTTTTTAAAGGTACTTTTTAAATTTTGTTTTTTGACACGTTTTTCTCATCTACTTTGGATTTTATATAGTTGAATATTATTGTGATATTATATGTTGTAGAAATATTGAATTGTGTTTAATTGTCCTCCTGGTGTTTGTTAGACATTGGATCTGAAGACTGTTTCTTGACTGAACAAAGGGTTGCCGGGAGAATAGTATTTGGGTTAAACATATTCTTTTAATAATACACAAAAACTATGAAGTACTCTTGCACCCAAATTTAATTTTTTGCAGATTTTGATAAAAAATGCAAATTATTTTTTAAGGGAGTTTCCAAAAATGTGTATACTTTTTAGAGCTGTCATGCGATTAAAATTTTAATCGCGATTAATCGCAGTTTGTCCTGAGTTAACTCGCGATTAATTGCAAATTATTATGTGGCCTTTTTTTAAGGAAAAAAATGTGCGCTTCGTGGAATTTAGCAGTTCTACATTAATTATGAAAACAAGAATGGCAAAATTAATAGTTTTCATCAGAAATACTTTATTTTGTAACATTTTATTGAGATAAACTTTCTTAACAATAAAAGGCTGTAACATAAAATGCCTAACAAAAGCCCAAGTGCAAGTGAAGGGCATTTTAAATTCAAAACTTCAATCAACGTTCAGTAAAATGAAATAAAAATATCAAAAATAAAATTTCCATAACACTTTCATGTTCATTTTTTGTCAGGACCAAATCTTTTCCTCCTCCTCCGCCGCCGCGTTCTCTGGCTGCAGCTCGATGCAGCGACGTGCCCAGCGGAGCTCACGCCATGAATATGCCGGCAGACAGACCGCTATGCTGGGGCTGGATCACGCTTAAACCTCCAGAACATTTAAAACGTCCCCCGGTGCGCTTGCTGTTCGGAACATCGGGGGTCCGCAGCTCTCGGGACGTGGCACCGGAAGCGAGCCGGTACCACCAGACGTGGTACTGGACCACGCGAACCGGAGCCGGGTTAGAGTGCAGGAGCTCTCCAGGTCCTAGCGCCGGCCGGTTTTAGCTAGCAGCTCGGAGGTTGGAGAGCCGCCGGTGATCTAGTGAGAGCAGCCGGTGAGTTAAAGGGCGGGACGCCTGCGCGCGCGGCGTGGAAAGGCACGTATGAGAAAGTCCGCGATTAATGCGTCAAAAAAATTGTCGGCATCAAGCATGTGTCAGATTAAAGCGTTTTTAACGCGACAAATCTGACAGCCCTAATACTTTTTATCCAATAATTTCCTCATTGAGGAGGAAACATAAAAAAGATGCACCAAACCAATAAGGCGATCATTGCAGGCCAGTGTTGTGGATTTTATTTTCAAGTTTTACAGTTTAATTAAGGCACATTGGCCACACCTACCAGGTGAGCGGAAGGACTGGGTGGAAAAACAGACTTTTCTCCCATTTTTCCTTTGCAGTTCTGACTATAGAGATGCCCTTTTATGTTGTTTGAGTTTTGAGTGAGTAAAAAATGTAAAAGTTCCAACAGTATAACTTCTAGTCTAAAGAAAAGTACTTTTTTCGAAAGCGTATTTGTCCCCCTTTGTATTTCAAATTTAAAATAACATTTTAATTGGTGAAGAATCATCTCATTGGGCAAATAAGCACCTTTATTTTTACTTCAGCAAGTCAAACTAATGGCATTATAAGGCACCAGACCTCCGCTATGACATGTGAAACTCACTTTAACAGTAACACTTCTCAAACTTGGAGCGTCTGGATGTGAGATTAGAACTAATCTTTTCACAGCATTTTTCTGGCCAAGAATTTCTAATTAGATCACTGCGACGATCCCTTCATAAGCTGTCGACTGATCTCCAAAGAGCTGCGACAGCTCTAGCACCAGGTTCTCTGGCTCTACCTGGCTAATGGCACCCTGCGGATCTATTTCGAGGTCCATGTCTTTCCCGACTTCCCACACCTTCCCTCCCACACAAACGTTTAGTTATCAGCTATCCTGTTTGTTGAAATGGCACCGATATTTATAGACACTTTGCTATTTAAGTCTTGTGAAGCTCTGGAAACTGTAAAAAGAAGTTGTGATAATGCATGCATGTTGTGCTTTATGTGACAATTAACAGAAATCTGAGCAATTTATCTTCAGTCTCACTTTTTTTTTATTTATTCATACATGTATTATTGTAGAATGTGTTTGCCATTATGTCCTGTTATTTGAGAACATGTTCAGACTACAGACATACCGTCTATCTTTATTTAAAACGGTCATTATCTTTTTATATTTTCAGCACGTTTGACTCTAAAGCTCGTTTGTCAACAGTTTTTTTACCCTATTTTTTTAAGTTGATTTGGTTTGTGCTCATTGCATAGACACACCCTTGAGGGGTTCATCTGAATTAAGTTTAAGGATCATTGTTTTCTGTGGCGTCATCACTTTTTCTACACCCTGCATCGAAAATAGCTGCAGTGAGTGTTCATAATATGCAGAATAAACATTTTTTTCATTCATTATTTGGTAAAACAAATGTGCACAGGTCTACCTCTTTTTGCACCCATATGTCAACCACCTTAGCAAACCAATAAGTTCCGTCGTGTTCCCAGGTTCAATGCAATACTTTGATTTTTGCTGCACAGACACTTTTTTCATGTCAAAGATCTCACTGTTGCTGAGTTTTGATTTCTCAAAAGCACTGTTACTACTCAATTTTAGCTTTTATTAAATAATCTGTTATGTGTGTTGCTATTAAACGCTTTGAATAAAAATAAATTGAATAACCAGCTGATGTGATAGCTGGGATTTGAGTATTTCTGCGCTTATTTCAACCAAGGACGCGACCAGACACAGAAAAAAAAGTACAGTACAATCAAAAACTGGTGGAAAAAAAAGACAAATGGTAATCAACTCCACCACTCTGCCCCACGAGGAGCAACAGCTGATGAGATGATGAGCGGCAGGTGTACGAGTGCCAAGATGGAGCTCCACGCACACAGATACTGGGACAACTGAGTCACAATCTTTTAAAGAAATAATATGAAGGTCAAGAAATGAAAAGTGGAGTAAAATTTAAGTAATAAAATCTTTGTACAGGTGGTGAATTGTGAATCATTTTGACAACATTAATAATCCTGGGAAACTTCAAGTCTTTATTTGGGCTAATTTTGTTTGAGGATTTCTGCTTTTTAAAGTTAAAACAAGCAAAATATATATATAGAAACATTAAAAAGCTTATGTTCAACTAACACTCTAACAAATGTCATTGAAATATCAACTTTGCGAGCTAAAAGCGAAGTTAACAGAGCCGATAGTGAAAATGTTTGTTTATCCTTATGATATACTCCTGTTAACGGACAATAATATGGTATCAAAATGGTATTTAATTCTATAGGGTGTCCCATAAGTCTCCAGACATAGGGTGGGGGAAGAAAAAAAAAGATGTTTCTTGACGAACCCTTTTTATTTAAACAATATACTCTATATGACTGCCATTTTGTCTGGGACACATTTCATTGTGTGTCCTCCACTGCTGAAGAACACTGAGATTATGTTTGTAATGCTGAACCAGCCATCAGGATGGCTTCAATGCATTCTCTGGGGTGTCTGAAATATAAAGAAATTCCAACACATTCTCATTCCCAATTCGTCACACAGTGACATTTGGTTAATGACCCCTCCGTGTCAAAAACTGACGTTTTGGGTGTTCCCAACTGGTCTTTTTTTGACGTGTTGCCTGATCCAATTAAATCAGAGCTCCCCCAACCGCCGGGCTGCAAACTGAAACTGGTCCAGTTCTGCGAGGCTGAGTGCACTGGTAGCCAAACCCAGCTCAGTGGTCTTGTGGTAGAGTGTCCAACCTGAGATTGGAAGGTCGTGGGTTCAAATCCCAGCCAAGTCATACCAAAGACTCTATAAATGGGACCCAGTGCCTCCCTGCTTGACACTTATTCTGCCAAGCAATAGAAAGCTGATGTATAAACAAATCCAAAAAGATAAATGTCAAAAAATGCAAATATCAACTCCGTAAAGCTTCTTTGGGAAATACATGGATTAAATGAGGTTTAATTAATCACAATTAACAAAATGAAAAAGTCTAAATCTGAGCTTTGAAATGTCATTTTGGATCTTTACACGCGGAGTAAATATTGCAGATAAAATTACAAACTCATGTAAATTCAGATCTTTAATATTGCAGGATCTATCAATTTGTGTTTTCTTAAAAGAAAAGTAAATCAAACACTTATTGATGATAGTCTCACCATTATTCTCAATGTACAGCAGGCAGACATCTCAAGGAATTTTAAAGTCCTACTCCGATCATCTTTTGATCTATTATAGAAGTTTGCTTAGTGGTCTTTTAATTATGATTATGCCGTCTTTACTCAAAAGTATAAAACATGTTTTTTTCTTGGACATATTTTCTGCAGAGCAGCAGTAGTTTATTAATATTTTTATTTCAATTCGGAACGAGCAACAACGGACTTAGCAGACATTTTTGAGCCAACGGTAGTTTTGACATGAGGTTTGATTGATTTCACAGCTTTGTGAAAGGTACAAGATGAATTAGGTCTCCACAAGCACTCCATAAACATTAAAAAACTTAATGAAATGCGCAACATTTGTTGTTGCAAACTTGAGTCTCACCCGTCACCTTGTGATAAATTTCTATTGATGCGGTTGAGGCGCCAACAGGTCCCTTTAATACAGAATAATAAACTGCACTCGGCATACATAAAGCATGTAGTAATATAAATTGAACAATCTTGTTTAGTTGAAAATTGCCAAACCTCTTTAATAATGTCCTGTGACAAATTGATTCAAGTTTATTTATGTAGCCCAATATCACAAAACCATTGTCTCGCCGGTAATTGTACAAAAGCAGAAAGTCAGTCATAAATTTAAACAATAGTTGGTTGTTAAACTAAACTAAAGTGGGTATCCCTGGCCTTAGACCCTCCTTCTCAAAAGGAAAAAAAAAAAAACCCACCTGCTTCCAGGAAAAAAAAATTAGAAACTTCAGGGATGTTCACAAGAAGGAGAGATCCTCTCCCAGGATGGATAGGCGATGTACCCGGACTGTTAAAGAAAAATTAGCTCATCTAACTCTACAACTACATGTTATGTGAAAAGTGTAACAGATGGGCTTCATCCAGATAGAACTTGGGGACAGCAGGGGACGAGACCCATGACAAAGACGAGCCAGAGCCGAGGTCCACGGAAAGGACGAGCCAGAGGCATGGTCCACGGTCAAAGACAGGACCACAGACGATCCATCTGGAATCTCTCCCTCTCCAAGATGCGAGACATGCCAGAGGCATGGTCCACGGCTCCCCTGGAGGGAAATGAGAAAGAGGGACAACATGTGAATTGCACTGCACCAAACAGAAGCATAGAGAACTAAATAAAAAACAAATAATTAAGAGTAGAGGAGAGGAGTAAAGGAGAAGGAAATGAGAACAGAGGACAGAACTCCAGTGCACCATAATTTCCTCAGCTTTTAACTTCTAGCAGCCTACTAGCAACTAATTGCAATTACATTTTAATTGATGACCCTCTCCTTCCCTCTCATTCTTTTCTGTGCAGTCAAAAAAAATACAATAAAAATAAATAAATTGTATCATAAATTACAAAAGGGATTTATACAAATATACACCTTGCATGTCAGAAGACCAATAACCCCATGTTGTATCAGTAAAATCTGACACATGATGTTTAAAATATGAATAATTTGCGCAATTTTAAGTCAGTTGAGTTGTTTTATTTACTTAGGTTTCCAGAATCTGAAGCTTAATCATTTGTCGTCACCAACATTAGTCTCTGGACCAACAGAGGAGCTGCAGATTCTTCCTTTTAGGGCACATCTTCTAGCATAATTGTTTCATCTGCTCCTGATTCACTGATGATTTAAATAAATAAATAATCAGAAATACAATTTTAAGCTAAATATTCTTTATATGTTTTCTCCACCATGATAAAATAGACACGAGAACGTGTTAGAAACTCCATCAGAGTGGATCTCTAAAGACTTGACATAAACTTAAAGTAAATGTATGAAAAGAATGAATTAAAATGGCTGGATTCTGCTCTGAACAGCAGGGAGACCAGTCAGCCACTAGAGGCGACACAAGCACAGACACACAGATCAATACTGGAAGGGAAAGAAAGAGGGATCAATGGGGAAAAGCAAAAAAAAAAAAAAAAAAAGTGTGTTCAGTTCATTTAAGCAAAAAAGAGTGAATGGGAATCCATCCTGACTGATCATATTAGCTGCTGACAGCAGAGTGAAAGCCCCGAGATAGATGGAGAGATAGAGGAGGAGGTGGAGAGGAGCCCCACGCTGCCCATCCTCGCGCTTCTTTCTGCAGCTGTGTGAGGCAGAGTGAGCTTTGGTCATCACACAGAGAGAAAGAGAGAGAGGGAGAGCACATTTGAGTCTCGTGGAAGCGGCAGGAAAACCTACCACTTGGCTGAGAAATCGACGCACTCGCGTGGAGCCACACAGGGAGGCAGAGTGGCGCATAGGACGTCCGCGCAACGCCGCAAAGAGAGTGACCGGAGCAGCGGGGGAGGAACCTGCCCGACACCGATCCTCTAACCGCTCACCCGGAGCAGGTGAGTGAACTTGACAAGTCAGCCAGGCTGGTTCCACGCGCGTGAAGGTGGGATCTGGTCTTGTTTCTCAGCTGATGGACAGTTTTGACTTTGAGTTCCAGCGCGCGTGCCGCAGTTTCCATTTGCCAGGCGGCGCGCATTTCCCAATCATCCAGCCAGGTGGTTAACTGGGAAACCTCAGTATCAATCAAGCCCTTATCATGCTGAGCAGAGAGGAGCACAACAATAGTTGCTTAACGACCCTCTTTTGTTTGCCTCTGAGGCTGTGCGCGCGTGAATGTGAGGCTCAGCTGGGCTGCTCAAAACAGGTGAAATGTGCCTGAATAGCAGCCACTTGAGTAATTTAACTCAGGTCATTATGAGATATTGCTTTGAGAAAATAAACTAGTGTTCTTGATACCTGTCCATAGCAGTCTGTCCTACTTTTATGAGATTTATCTTTATATAAACATTATTTTTCCCTTAAATAGGCAAATCATTGAATGTGAATTTTTTTGTTTCTTCACTATAAAGTCCAAAATACATTCAGTAAACTGGTGCAAGCAGGTTTTTTAGAACAAAATTTTGTTGGTGTCTTTCTCTGTTCAATTTGAGTTTAATCTAAAAAAAAATGTATTTCAAACAGAAACAATATTCTAACTAAAAAGTTGCATTTGTAGTGGGAATGCTTTAAGCTGAAAGTAATCGCTGAAGATGCTGAAGCTTTTTGCTAAAAATGGTGACGCAATTTACTGTGAGTTAAATTGTTAAATTTGCTAAGACCGGAAATTTTGTTAAAGAACTATGAAAGAGCGCTGAAGTTGACCTATTTTTTTGTCAAAACTGTAGTAAAATTGCTTTAAAATCCCAATGCCAATTTTGGAAGAATATTTGGTGTGTTACTTAAATACTAGCTAAACTCCAAAAAAAAAAAAAAAAAAAAAAATTCCTCAGTAAACTAAATTTGTCAAAAACGTTAGCATGTTGCTGAAATATTAGCTAAACTCGAAATTAGCATTAAAAAGCCTCAGTAGAAACCATTATATATTAAGTCTATGGTAGAAAACCAAATTAGCAAAAAAGCTAGCATGTTGCTTAAATACTAGCTAAACTCCTAAAATTCCTCAATAAACTAAATTTGTCAAAAACGTTAGCATGTTGCCTAAATATTAGCTAAACTCCAACTTAGCATACAAAAACATCAGTAGAAACCATTATATATTAAGTCTATGGTAGAAACAAAATTAGCCAGAAAAGCTAGCATGTTGCTTGAATACTAGCTAAACTCCAAAATAGCCTAAAATTATTCATTAAGCTAAATTAGTCAAAAACGTTAGCCTGTTGCTAAAATAGAAGCTAAACTCTAAATTAGCCTATTAAACCCCAGTAGATAAAAAATTAGCCAAAAACGTTAGCATGTTGCTAAGATATTAGCTTAACTCCAAATTAGCCTTAAAAAGAAAATGCCAGTAGATAACAACTTAGTTAGCATGTTGCCCAAATATTAGGTAAACTCCAATTTTTTGAAAATTACTATACAATATTAAAACATAGCCCATGAATGTATTTAAAGGATTGTTTCTAATCTACTTAAAATTTTGAAATTAGAAACATTCTCATTTGTTTCCATTGGGAAATATTTTGTTCAGAATTTAAAAACTATGAAGTTTATGAATACCAAAAATACAAGCAGTAATGTCCTAAACAAGCTGAACGTTTTGATATCCAGGTTGATGAAATAGCTGAAAGTGAGATTTTACGTGCTAAAAAACATTCGGAAAGGAGAAGAATCATTATAGTGTAAATGCTTTGAAGCATTTACACAATTAAGGATGGGAATCACTGAGTACGTCACTATAAACGATACACAATACTTTTGTCAGGATATCGATGATATCGCGATACTGCAATAATTAGCAAAAATTCAATTCAATTTTATTTATATAGCCCAAAATCACAAAGGAAATTTGCCCTTATTGGGCTCTAATAACTCGCAATATATAGAAGAATACATATTTTCAGAAAATCTATCCTCTTTTTTTTCTAGCTTGAACACAATCATAATATACAACGTGTGTAAATTAGCGGAATTAGAAAGGTGTGTCTTGTATTTCTTCTTAAAAACTATATTTATAAAGATATTCATAATTAAATATTTTAATTGTATCCAAATAAACTAGAAGGCAAAATCAAAGTCAACATTTTCTGAGTGAAGCACTGTAGTGATAAATTGTTTCAGCTCAAACATTTTTTTTTTAATCAACTCTGTATATATATTGATAGTATCTGTCAAATACTTCTCGTTCAATCTTTTCCTGACGCTTCCGATCTTTGTGTTTTGTAAGCATCTTTGCTGGATTAACTGCGCTCTAAATGCCGAGCAAATGGATGTTCAAAAAGTTGGAGTCTCTTTGTGTATACGCTGAATGATATGCGTGCCATACCCCACATATTTTGTCATCCGTCTGTATGTGTCTCCATTACTCTTTCAGTCTCCATTCCTATCCATCACAACCTCCCCCATGTTATCCTGTGAAGGTTATTGCCATATATTGAGTTGGTTTAATTTGTCAATGTCGGCCAGACATATTGTCCATGGTCACGACAGGAGAACAGGTTGGAGATGCAATTCAGTGAGGTAATAGCATAATATTGAAAGCTTTTGTGATTGTAAGCAGGACTGCATTATCAGAGAAAGATGGTCGGGATAAAATGGACAGGAGGGAGGAAGAAAAGAGATGGAAAAACTGTAATTTTATGTAAACACGGAAGCTGAGCCGTGGATTTCTGTGGAAAAGCTTGGGGTTGTTTGTCTCCGCATTTATCATTTTTCACACAGAGTTTGGCGTTCCTTCCCTCCCATGTGGGACCAGTGTCATTAGGCTGAAACGCCAAATCTGACTCTCACTCTCACTTCCCTCGCTGCTTCCTCATACTGGTGGCTCTGTACAATCTCTAACTGGCTCTTTATCTCTTTATTACTCACACTGTCATTCCCTGTCACACATATTCAAACTCCCGTGCGCGCACACAAGGAGGAATTATCATTAAAAGTGAAAAAAGCATTTGTGAAAACTGCTTGGCGTAACACATCTGTCGTATACTAATTATAAAATACTGTTGCACACAAAACACATAATTAAAAGTCTAATTAAAACACTGTGTTGTAATGCTGCTCTTGTGTTAGACTTTCCTCATCTGAATGTGTGAAGAGATGGTCGTCTCTGTCAGGAGGGTCTCTGGATTTGGAAGATGGAGTTTGCTGCAGATTCACGAACACAACAACAACGGTGGCATCTCAGTAACTAGAGCAGATGCAAAACTATGTAAATGTCAGCTCACCCATTTTCATTTGTTTTTATTGAGACTCAATTTGGATGGGAGGCTGTGTTTAATTGACTCAGTATGTTGCAAATGCAAATCTATACATGTCGCTGGAAGAGTAGGTGGCATTTGTTTAAAAATGTTTGCACAGTAACAGGATTATCTTGACCATTTTCTTTCCCCTGCTCTTCAACTCATTCACATTTATCTGTGCGCCAATGAGCAGCTGAGCGAAATTGCCATCGTCTGTGTGGAAATGAATAATTTATCCAAGACTCTGTTCTTGAGGAATTCTATTCCCCTCCACGCAAGTTCTAATTTTGCTAGCTAAACTACCATCATTACTTATTGTTAGGAAGACTGTTAAATGTGGACACATCTATTTTTAATTATCAACTGCATCATCCATCAAATACTGCAACGATTTAAACATAGTGGTAAAGAACAATCAGGGACATAAATCTTTACCCGTTAGCTTACTTATATCTACCACTTCAGCCCAGTTTTCTTCCTTGTCTCACAAAATAATAGTCCAACTTTGCTCCAACTCAAATAGTCCAACCCAAAATCCAGTTCACATTTATCCCTTGTGGGGTCCGGATGACCCACTTTTAATGTAAACATGCCCAGGAAAGCACAAGGTTACACTAGGGATGTGTATTGGCAAGAGTCTAGCGATACAATACGTTTGGCGATACACATGTCATGATACGATACGTATCCCTAGGGCCTAGTATTTCCAGAAAGTATTTGATTCAATTCACAAGAGCTGGATCGACTCAATTCCAGTTGTTTTCGATGATTTCGATCCATTCAATTCAATTTTGAGTTTGTGCATGTATACACGTTTGTTAGGAAATACATTATTTAATATATGTTTTGAATATATTTATATTAATCTGATACAGTTCGTGTACTGTAAAATGTATTAGTTGTAAGCATTATTCTCCTTCTTTTTTCCGTTTGGCCACTAGGTGGCGATCACGCTACAGCATAACACCTTTTTTCAGAAGAAGGAGAAAGTATGAGCAAACACAATGCTTTAAACCATTTAAAAACATATATTCTTAAAATAGTTTGTATATTAATTTAGTCAGCAATGTATGTTTACGTCGACTGAGTGTTAGCATTAGCTGTTCTATGGGAAATTCCATTAAACATTAGCATCAAGCTAGCGAACTTTAGCTTTATGTGCTAAATCGATCTATATTTTTATGAATCAATTATTGATCTGTTAAGCTTAAATCTATTTAAATAGATTAATGAATTTTATTAACCTAGGTCTACGTATCCCAATATATCTCAAGACGGTATCAGACAATATTTCACTATTTTGTTTATAAACTATGACTTAAGAATTATCTGAATATTACACCACTAATTTATGCTATTTTATATTAGACATGTCAAGGGTTTATATCATTAACATATAAACATATTTTTTGTGGCTAGGAGTTTTATGAACCCCATATATGTATTTTTTTTTATATTTAGTGAGTTTTCATTTATGCTTTAATGTTTTAGAAACATTTCTAACAGATTGGAATGTATATAATTTTCTTTCCTTTTGCTTGATTTTGATAAAGTGTATTTTCCTGCTCGGATATTCTCCTTCATTTACCTCTTACACCGTGAGATTAGTCTTTATCTGTGTCTCACACAACTAATCCAGCTCAAACAGCCAGCCGACATGCAAGATATATGCATCCAACGCATTTTCATGCCAAATGAATTTATACATTACCATTTTATTGAAAAATATGTGAATATATTTGAGCTGGATTTATTCCTATCAGTTGTTCAGATGTGCTGTTTGTTGGGTTGAAGTTAATGTTGAAATAAATCTAAGAGCTGCACTGTTTTAACGAAAACCTTTATATATATTTCTGCTTTTTTTCCCATTTTCTTCCACGGCTTTGAACTATCGTTTTAAAAAATGCAACTTTTATCAGTTTCTAGTGTGAACTGACCGGAACTCTGAAATGACCCCCATGCACCGGCGAACGCCACATCTAGAATAAAGATGAGTCACATGCGGTCTGAAAAAAAAAGATATGGGGGTTCAGTTTCTTGATCAACCAACCCCCCAAAAATAGCCTGTTTTCTATACTTCTACAAGCCAGAATTGTACTGTTTTCACATTGCAAACAATGGAAATGTTGATTGGTTTGCACTTTGTGTCTATTGATATTCTGCGTCTCATCTATCCATTTGCTCTCACAAATTGACACCGATGGGGAGTGGCGATGACGCTTGAGCTAACACACCAGAGGCTACTATGGCTTTGGTGTCTCACCCAAGGACACTTTGAGACTAGAGTTACAGAGAAAATGCGTACCGCGTCTTTAAAACATTTTTTTTATTTTCCCAAATGCAGGATATTTGAGGCAAACCTGATTACCTTTAAAACAACGTCAAACTAACACATGAAAACAAATTAGGGGTAACCGGAGACATAAAAGGAGAAACAAAGATAGAGGCAAGCAATGATTGAAAATTGTACAGTTCAAATTATAACTTAAATATAGAGAAGACACAAAGAGGAAACTACTGTGATGATGGGAACATGACAAATACAAAACAAAAACCCTAAAAAAATGACCAAAACACTAAGTAAATTAGAAATGAATTAATCAAACAAAACCAAGAAAATTAAGCTTAAAAACAAACGCTGACAATCCAATATTGAGCAACTTTATGGTTGCCTTTGATTTGATTAAAATATATTTATATTGTACAGACTAGTAAAAAGGAGGAAATAAATGGTATTGGATCTATTTATGTGTTCATTATGCTTGTGTCCAAACGGAATCTTGTCAGTCCTTGTATGTTTTTCATTTGTTTATAAAAGCTTTCCGAGTTAAAGAAAAAAAAATGAATAATCTAATTTTAACTTTTTTTGTGAGTGTTACAGCCCCAATGGACAGACCTGTCTCAAGTCTAGGGGGAAAACCAAAAACCATGGGAGCATAAAAAAATCTGGACACCAATGAGCAAAAGGAAGAGTTTATTAAATAAAGGAAACAAAGAAACTTTGTCCTGTTAAGCAAAAGGGGAAACATAGTGTGCTGGTTAAAACAAAAAGACAAAACTAAAGGAATTGGAACCTTGGCAAAAAATTAAATACTGCTGACCCAGCCATATCCACTGTCGGAGTCAGCAGCTCCCTGAAAAGGGCCGCCGAACCAAAACTACCCAAAGAAAAACAAACAAAGCCCGCAAACTAAGACTACCAAGGTCCAATCCCAAACTAAAATAACAAAACCCAGCAGTCTAAGACTGCTGAGGACAAAGAGGGTAAAAGAGACCGAAACAAACCAGCACCAAACCAACCAACCAGCTCCACACCAACCAACACCACACCACCCAATACCACACCAACCAACACCACACCAACCAGCACCACACCAACCAACC
>NC_050528.1:10009403-10026478 GCF_002922805.2 Oryzias melastigma
ACACCAACCAGCACCACACCAACTAACACCACACCAACCAGATCCACACCAACCAACCAGCTCCACACCAACTAACCAGCTCCACACCACACCAACTAACACCACACCAACCAACACCACACCACACAAAAACGCCCAGCAGTAGCAGCAGAACGCAGCAGTTGGAATTAATTATAAGCCTTCAAATACAGATGATTCAGGTTTATCAATGTCTTTGGACCATATTTACAGGATAGAGTCAATTAAGATCATTTGTTTCTCATTTTCATGTTACTAATTTGCACAAAGATAAGATATTCTTTCAGTTAGTCAAGTTCTGGCATATTTAGGTTAATACAAAACTGCCAAAAAAATCTTTTTTTTTAGAATAAAAAAAAAAGTTTTTGCTTTGTAAAATGTAATTATTGCTGCCTAATTGTCAGTACGAAGGTCACTCACACTCAATTAAAAAAGCACACCACATTGAAATAATCAAATTCATTAATTATGTTTTAAAAAATATTAAAAGAAGAAGAGTAAGGTCACAACATTCAAATGACTACAAACATTAAAGTCCCACTTCAACTATATTTTGATCTATTCTAAAAGCTTTTTGATTATCATTATGCTGTTTTTAGCCAAAATAAAAAAAGACCTTTTTCTACAGAGTTAATCAGAAATTCATCTCTAAGTTGTTGTAGATGGGATGTTTGGTGCCTCCACTCATATCCCATCATCCCTTAGTTTACATTCTCTCCCAGGAGCTTACACAGCCCTTTGCATTGCCAAGCTAACAGTAGTAGTGAAGCAAAAATGGCGAGCAATATTGGAGCTATCCAGTTGTACAGACGAGGACAATAAATACGTATATGGATTATTTGTTTACAAATGCATTTATTGGCATTTTTTTTAAACCTGATTTACTATAATTTGAATAAAGAAATATACAGAAATGCAGTTTTTAGCTGAAATAATTTTATTTCTGTCTAGAAATGTGAGAAAAATGCCACAAGAACATGTCAAAAACACCATTTTAATTAGAGTGGGTCTTTAAAAAATAAAGCCTTTTAAGTAAATGATCCCGTATTCAAACCAGCTCTGTATCTCACGTTCATCAGAACCAGACGGCGTGTTCCCGGAAAACAGGAAGGTTGTGCCGATTATGCTGATCTCATCAAGGCACTTGTCATTCTTACTGTGCTGTTTCAGATGCAAGGCAGTGTGTGGGCATCTAGTATGAAATAAAAAAAAAAAAGGCAAAAACACAGAAGGGGCTGATGGAAAAGCAAGTGTGCAGTATTTGCTGGCAGAGGACGCCTGATCCAGCAGGAGGCTGTAGGTTCCACATATGCAGAAGCTGAATGGTGTAGAGTGACAGTGCTGAGTGTGGGTAAAACAAGAATCGATAACAAGTTGTCCAAGTGAGCAGCTACATTCTGAGAGTCTAACCAGGGTACTTTTATATTAAACTAATTTGATGCCTTCTTCTTTACCCACTCAATTGATGTTAAAGTTGTCGGAAGTGCTTTAAACGAATTGCACAGTAGGATTTGTAGAAGCAGGACAGCAGCAAGGGTGTGTTTTTTTTTTTTTTTTTACTTTTTTCTTTTGGTTTTACTGTGTGTTAAACGGCAAGTGAGGAGAGAGAAAATGGCAAAGCTGATAGGATCATAAAGTGCTGGGAGAAATGTGGACTGCCCACTTGAAATAATGTGGGTAAGATGGAGTGCTTTCCAGCCGAGTGGAGTGGGGATCTTATTCCTCTTCCTCGTTCTGTACCTGAAAGGCAAATTTCCCACATGGAATGGCAGAGTTGAAGCGATAAGCTCCTGAATTATATTATCAAGAACATGTTCACCTTCATCTTTATTCTCAATTTGTTCTATCACAGAGATAGTTTTTATCGTCGCCACTCTGCTGTGAGCAAAATCCCGAAAAGTTCAGAGTTCGGCTAAGTGTCGCTGCTCGTGAACTGCTTACATCAGGATCTGTGGTGCATTGTGATGAGCCTTCTGCAGCCAGAATGCACCAGATTTCCTTTCCCCACAAGTGTCTGCCTTAAGAATCCTATGGGAATATGCTTGAGAGGTTTTATTTTTATCCCTGCATCTTCCTGTCCTCCCCAGTATCTGGAGTAACTAGGGAGGCCACATTAATGATCCTCATTAGCCAAGGTGCCTGAATCCAAACTGGAGTTTGGTGCTTTCCCTCCTTCTTTCCTCTCACATTCTTCTTCTTCCCACAACCATCTTCTTCATCCAAACATTATCTCCCTCTTTCTTCCACTGCTTTTCTGTGCCGGGGAATAATCTTCAAAGGTCCTCCATTTCTTTTCTGACCTCCTCTTCAAACTTATTATTTAAAGAGGTTTTCTGCTTAGTGCAGACCTGGTGTGTACCTGCGTCTTTGTGTCGGGGACGGGAGATCTGGGAGCGCATTACTGCATGCACGTCCTGCAGAAAGGGACGTTTTCTCCCACACTGTGAAAGAGAAAGCTTAGCGTTCAGGTGGGAGCCTCCTGCAGACGCTCTGTGAAGGATGTTTAAATATACAAACACAGGAGCTCGAGAGATGCCCTTAGCTGAGGGCTGAAAAAGCTGTGCATATGTTTACAGTGCTGCAGCGGGAAGACGTGCTGTAATTCTTTTTGTGTATGTGTAGTAGGGCTGGATTGATAAAATTGATTAATCGATTTAAGCTTAATAGATGAATAATTCATAAAAATATAAATGGATTTAGCACATAAAGCTAATGTCTGCTAGCTTGATGCTAACATTTAATGGAATTTCCCATAGGACGGCTAATGCTAACGCTCAGTCGACGCAAATATACATTTCTGACTAAATTAACATCTTTATAAACTCACAGGTATGAATTTTACAAACTTTTTAAAGGAAATATTTTTTTTAAAGTAACCGTTTGTGGTCTAAAACATAATTTTTTTGCTCATACTTTCTTCTTCTTCTGGAATAAAGTGTACTGCTATAGTACGATCGCCACCTAGTGGCCAAAATGAAACGCCCTCCTGGAGAAGCAGAACAGTGTTAACCATGTGTATGCTATTAACAATCTAATTATTTTACTAATACATTTTACAGTATGTGAACTGTATCATATTAATATAAATATATTCAAAACATGTAGTAGATAATTAATGTATTTCTAAGCAAATGTGTCTAAATGTGAAACTCAAAATTGAATTAAAGAATAATAATTAAAAAAAAAAACATTGAATCAGGATTTTGTGAATCATTTCTGGAAATTAAAATCAATACCCTAGTGTATATATTCCAGGTTGTAACTCAACATTTTGAAGATTATTTAAATTATATAAATGTTCCCCTTAAATATGCCCTCAATGTATGAAATTTTAACAAATGCAAGTTCTGTTTAAATATTTTATTCTTTAGACCTCTGTCAAATTCTTCATATATCATTTGTATATGGATAAATACTGAATAATAATAATAATAGTAATGATAATAATAATTTTAAAATGTAAAATAATGTAAAAAAATGTTTTAAGATATAGGATTACTTCATGATTTGATTCATATGTTAATTGAATATTATAAAATAACATTTTTATGTATTTTTATCCCTTTTTTTGCACTGCAATCCTCCAGCTTTCCACTTAATTAACCTGTCAGGTTGGCAACCTGAAAACAAGCACACCTAAACTGTCAGGCCAGAATAAAAATATCGTACAAAGTTATCGTGGAAGAAAACCTGGCATTTTCTATTTTAGCTGGTGAGGAAGAGGGTAAAGTGTGAAGAAAGTATAAGATGTCTTTTTGATGTTTTAAGCACATCATCCAGTTTGTCAGCGTGGAGAGAGAAGAGAAAAACACGGATGCTGTTGAAAGCCTTGAAGCAACTGTTTTTTTTTTTTACACTTTTTGGGGACAAGTCCAGCTGAACTCCCAAAGTCATCTGAAAAGACCAGTTTTTGTCTAAAACAAGTCTAGTTTTTTTAAATATTGCAAATCAGCAGCATATTTAACAAAACCAATTTTGTGAGCTTTACCAATTATAAATGTAATTAAAGAGAATGAAACTTAATTGCTTTGAACTTTAGTTTTTCCCTCTTATTAAGTTTCTGTCAGCCTAAATTTTACTATTTCGATACAAGAAGAGGATAAAAAAGGTTTTTTGGTTTTCTGTATATCTAATTTGATTTTTATAAAATTTGTGTTATATGATACCACATCAGGGATTCCTTTGGTAAACTGTAAAAAGCGAAACAAAGTATCAATTAAAGCAAAAATTATTACATTTAAAAATGTTCATTTTTATCAAAATCAATTTTTGGGTTGAGTAAACCATCAACCTAAATGTTAATAAAGTTTTACAAAAATTGTGTTAATTGTTTCAATTTTTTTTAGTGTAAAATCTAAAACATACAAATAAAAATACATTTTTTTATGTTTATTTTTTGCTGGAAATATACAAATTTTGCAAAGTATTTTTTGTTTTCACTGAAAAAATATGCATAAATTAGTTTTAAATTTCCAATTTGACTTAGCTGCTAAACTTCATTTTAAGACTAACTTAAATATTTTAGCTGTAAAATATTGAAAAAAAATACAAACATTTTAACTATTTGTGCTTTACTGCATATAATGGAGGCTCTAACTGAAAAAACAATCCGAGACACTTGCTCCATTTTAGCATTATTCTGTGTTGTTTAGGATTTCCTCTTTTTTTATACAAATTAGCATTTTTAGCTGTTACATCTGTGACTCTTGGGAAGATTTGTGGCAGCAGTAGAGACAAACTGAAGAGCATGCTCATTGTTTAGCTGTGCAGAACTGGCAGATGTTTCTATTGTTCACTGCCAGCAGTGTATTAATTTTTTCTCCTCACATTCAATTTTATTTTAATTGAGAGGCATTCAAACAGGATTTCTCCAACTTATTATCCACTTTACTAAAAATCCCTATTCTTTGCCATTATTTTGATAAAAAAAAGATCGTATTATGAAGTTTCAGGCCATCTAAAAAGTCTAGAAAAAGTCATACCAAATGCAATCCTGTTTTTTTTTTTGCTTTTTAAATTTGAGTGGTTTTGGGAGACTCCTCAACCCTCTGTTGCCAGGTCATTGTGTGATTAATGCTTTGTAATTGGCTTTTTGTTTAGCGGTGAAGCACAGAAACACAGATGGGCAGGGAGAGATTTACAGCACACAGACTGTGAATTGTTCTGCAGTTCAAATATTCATTGCATTGCAAAACATTAACATTAAAAAAATAAAATGTAAAGCAACTATTCACTTTGGGGGTTCGTTTGTCCACTTAGAGATCGTAAATCAGGGACTTACATACAGTTGCATTTTGTAATGGTGCTCGGGGAAGAATGGTAAATGAGTATTGTGAGTGCAGCCAGGGAAGGCAAGCAAGTCTTTTTACATTTTTGACAGCATTTTTGTACAAATGTGCTGTGAGAAAATCTCTGAAGCCGGCTTTTTAACACAGATAACCCACAAATTTTACTTATATCCTAAACAGAAATTTGCTTAAATGCTTGTAGAGACGGGTTTGAGGACATTTTTCAGAATTGTGTGAATGCTCCTTTCTGTATATTTTTTGGCACGTAAAAACTCAATCACACTTTCAGCAATTTCAGCAGTCTTGATATCAAAACGTTCAGCTCATTCAGGATTTTACTTTTTGTACTTTTGGAATCCATAAACTTCATAGTTTTTAGAAAAATATTGAGCATTAGCTTTTATTTTAACATGTCAGCTGTTTTTAATTTATTTATTTTTTGCTAATTTAGACATGTTTCCAGTTTTTTGGCTAATTTTGAGTTTAGCTAACCTTTCAGTACAAGGCTAGCTGTTTTTGACCAATTTAGAAGTGTTTCCAGTTTTTGGCTAATTTTAAATCAAGTGAACATTTTAGTATTATGCTAGCTGTTTTGGCTAATTTAGACATGTTTTAATTTTTACATTTTTTCTTGCTAATTTGGAGAAAACCAAACATTTAGTATTGTGCTAGCAGTTTCTTTTTGCCAATTTAGATATGTTTCCACTTTGTTGGCTAATTTGGAGTGAAGCTAACATATTAGCATTATGTTTGCTGTTTTTGGCTAATTTAGACATACTGCAGTTTTTTGCCTAATTTGGAGTTTAGCTAACTTTTTAGCATTATGCTAGCTGTTTTTGCTAATTTGGACATGCTTCCAGTTTTTTTTGACTAATTTGGAGTTTAGCTAACATTTTAGCACTATGCTAGCTGTTTTTGGCTAATTTACATATGTTTCCTTTTTTGTGCCTAATTTGGAGTTAGGCTAACATTTTAGTTTTGTGCTAGCTGTTTTTGGCTAATTTAGACATGTTTCCATTTTTTGTGCCTAATTTGGAGTTTAGCTAACATTTTAGGAATATGCTAGCTGTTTTGGGTAATTTGGACATGTTTCCAGTGTTTTACCTAATTTGGAGTCAAATGTTTAGCGGCCACCTTCAACTTACAGCATTCACACATGCGCTATCGTAGGTAATGCTTTATATCTAGTTACCATTTACTCCTGGCTTAAAGTCAGTTATATGCCAGATATAGCTCCATAGTACAAGCGTTTTTTTTTTTTTTTTAATTGCTTGGGTTCCATAAAGTTGCTTAAAAACAATATTCCAAGTGTCCTTTCTATCAAGACAGAAAGTCTTTTCTATATCACGCAGGAAAAACATATTTTTAATATAGTTCTTGAGCACAGCACACACACTTACAAATTTCAACGGAAAAATACAGCAGCCACCTGTGGTGCCTGCTGTGCCACCCCCTAAAATCTCCCTCAGCTGATTAGAGTTTGAGTACCTCTAACATCAGGGAATCCAAATGTCCGCTAGAATAAATGAGCTAAGTGGAAACATGATCATTTTGCCAGCGTTTTGGTGGAAGAGTTACAGAGCCAAAGATACACTCTGAAAGTCAATAATGTATGAGGCGGCTGTGGTGCAGAGGTAGAGTAGACATCCTCTGATCAGAGATCACAGGTTTGGTTCCAGCTCTGCTCAGCCATATGTCAAAGTGTCCTTGAGCAATACACAGAACATTTCTCTTTGGTTTGTGTCTGCATGGTAGCTCTCACACTATCAGGAAAGCTCATATATCTGGGACTGTAAAAGGCTTTGGACCCTGAAGAAGCTAGAAAAAATTATACATAAAGACATTTACAAATATATAACAATATTGAAGGATATTTATCTGAAAAAAACTCCCATTTGTAATAATTTTTCCAAATTTTCTTATGCACTATTTTCTGCTGATTTCTCTTACATTTATCGCCGTTTGGTCTATTTTAAGTGTTTCTAGTAGTGGTGGGAATATTAAGTCACAATTTGATCTTATAACGATTCAGGAGGAAACGATTCGATTACAAATCATGATCAATCCCTCCCAGATCTGCATTTATTTTAAGAAATGGTTCTCTTTACTACAAGGCACCAGACCAATATTACTCGCTTTTCTCCAACAAAGTACATTTTTAAATAAAGACAAGATCAGTATACAAATTCTGACACGAAACATGTTTTGAGTGATAATCAAAAATCTTTCACGGTATCAAAAGGAAGCAATATCCCCTGAACTCAACAACCTTAAATTAGATAATGTTACATTTTATCGTTAGACCAGCTTTAGTGAAATGCTCTTTAACCCTTTAACACCTAAGATATCACCAATGACGCTTAAACACAAAATCTTTAACACAATATAACCTTTTTTTTAACTGTTAACAATCAATTCCAGCAGATTCTAAAGAAGAAAAGCATTCCACAGAGGATCATTATAATCTGGAGCAGGTGTTTAATATGGATGAAGCCGAGCAATATTCCAATGTTCTTCACTAAATGTTTTACTAAACACGTTCAGAAATGTTTTTGATAAGTATGGGTTGGTAACAAACATTCTTTGGCCGCAGGGGTGGGGTGAAATAAAAATACGGAGAGGGTGTGTCTCCGTAATCGTAGATTCAGCATGTCTCCGGTGCTTAACCCCTGCTATTATGGGGGAATGCTGTATGCAAAGAATACAGACGAAATCAAGACAAAGTGTTCGGTTTGGACCCTTGCTGTTGTCGTAAAACCTTTCCGGCAATCAAGGGGTTATGTCATGTGACGACAGAAGCTCCGCCCTAACGGGTCCATTCCATTCTTCTATGGACCTACGACCTACAACAGAAATGGTACCAGTCTGTCCTGCTTAACGGGGCAGTTTTGTAATGAAATGTTCAAAAGTTCAGTCCAGTCGGACGCTCAGTGGAAACTAGGCTTTACAGGACCTCAGTTTTGAGCCAGATGACGGCGTGGATGAGGAAAACGAAGATTTACTGGTTGTCTACAAGTGGATACATCTGAATGGAGTGCAGCCGGAGCGTGTGGTTTGCCATTGAAAGTCCTACGTCCCACCTACAAGCTTTTTCCAACAGCATTTCTTGTCCGCTACTGATTCATAACGATTTGAATAAAGAAATACAGTACTCAGAAACGCTATTCAGAGCTTATTTTTATATATCCTTCATCATGAGAAAAATGCTACAAGAACATATTAAAAACACAATTTTCTTTGGAGTGGGTCTATAAACTGGCATTGACAACGAGTGGATGTTAAAATAGATAAGAACTGCTCAGAAAATAATACAATTTCACAATTAAAAAACATGTCAGTAGGTTAGTTCTGCAAATTAACAATTTTTTTTGCCTGGTTTGGTGACTTTTAGTGACATTTTTTGTGACATTTCAACAACTTATTGATATTTAGGTTGTTCCAGGTTGTAAATAACTGAACGCAGAGATACCGATGTAGAGGTGTTTTTTTTTTTTTCTTTTTACCTCTGTTGCAATTAAATTGTTGTACCCTTAATTATTGAAGGGGTATTCGAACACTAACTGTTAGAAACAAAATGACTTCCTGACAGCTACAGGGTCACAAGGCAGTATGTACTGCTGTGCTGCTGATTAAATTCACCCTATAATTAAGCAGACATTATTGATTCCCTGCGGAGAAATGGAGAGTGTGTGCGAGGGAGAGACTCTCTGCGTCCCTGTGCTTCCTGTAGCCCCTGCAGCGTTGGGCCAGTCAGATATGCGTAATTTGGGAAATGAGCAGAAGTCAATTCCACTTAAACAGACAGTGGTGGTTGGACATATCGATGTTCCATGCATTGTAGACTACCAGCATTTTCCTCCTTCCATTCTCCCACTGTGTAATTGACAAATTGATCAAAGGGCATGAGAATTTGCGTCCCTGAAAAAAATCCTCTCTGAGTTTAACACAATGTGTAAGAATTCAAAGATAAACAATTAATAAAAGCTGGGAGATCTGGTGGTGAAAAGTTCAGCTTGACGCCTATGCCACCATCTTGGAGTTCATACACATTAATTAAGATAAGGTAAAAGGTTAATTAATCAACGCAGTCATGTTTTTTTTTTTCTAAGTTTGGAGATGTTAGTGTTTGTGTGGAAGCTTGTCTGTTTAAGCCAGCTCTTTTTTTTTTTTTTTCTTCATGTCAGTGCTGACAGGCAGGCTACGAACCGCTCATTACTCACGCACACATCAGAGAGCAGCAAAACGCAGGAAACTGTTTTACTTTTTGCATATCGTAATTATGCCACCGGGGCTGTGAGAGTTTGCAAATGTGTCAGCGCTGTCAGTTTCTCTTTTAAGAGTCACGGTGAAATCGATGGCTGGAAAATAAATATATATATATATAGCACATTGCCCCAGTCATGGATTACTGTCAAGTTGGTTCTCAAACTGTCCGTACCACTGCAAACTAGTGGGGGTTATTTTGGGAATCCAGGCTTACAAAAGGAAAAAAAAAAAATCTTCTTTTTGTGTGTAGTAGCACGGCAGGTTAAGGCACTTTTGGTAGGTGGATTTGTGAACATGCACTTGTGACTATATTATTATATTTATATATTTAAATCTAAATGCCTCAGTGCAAAAAATGGACGTGAAACACATCTAAACCAATTAAAGACCCACTCCAATGAAAATCCTCTTTTTTTGTTTTTGACATGTTCTTGTGGGATATTTTTCATAGTAAAGGATCTATGTGTGTGTGTATATATATATATATATATATATATATATTTGATATTGTACTTTGATTCTTATGTCCATTAGTTTTTGTATATCTATATGTATAATTACTGTACCTTTCATGTATGAATTTGTTTTCTATGGTCTTGTTTTTTGGACCTTGAATGCGTAATAAAGTATTTTATTCTGTTTGTTTATGTATATATATATATATATATAGAATACATAATAAAATATTCTATTGTGTCTATATACAGTTCGAATAGAATACTTTATTACGCACTCAAGGTCCAAACAACAAGACCATAAAAAACAAACAAATTCATACATAAAATGTACATTAATTATGCATTTAAAAATACTAAAACTAATGGACATACAAATTAAAGTAAAAACACATATTAAAAAGTGAAAGGGTTAAAAATACGTCTATACCAGAACTTCCAGGTTAAGGTTTTTATTTAAGAGTATATATATTCAGATCGCGTTGGATCAGAAAACCGGATACTTGAAAATGCGCCAGCTAATGACGCAGCTACTGAAATGGGTTGTGCCAAAAGCCCAATCCGAATTCTTCCCTTCTCCCTTTCCCATATACTGTCTTTAGCCCTCCAAACGGAGAGTTATGGAAAAATAGTGTCTCCGATTTTGGATGTCACTTTCGCTCAAAAGTCGCCAGTCAGCTAGCATTAGCGCATAGCTTCCAGCGTGCGAATATACATAACAACAGTGGTTGTATAACTTTAAAAAGGTCATGCTACAACAAAAAGTCATTACTTACATTTAAATGTAAACCTCTGGGCTTCAAAGCACACTCGCGCGCAGAAATTCGCTTCTCCTCCGCGGTACTCCGCGAAGCAAAACCCCTTGATAGGGAGGGGTCTGTATCCCTCCCATTGGAGGGGAAGATATTAAAATATATATTTCGAACACCACCTGCACTTTACAAGTCCCTTCAAATGGAGGGGAATGGAGAAGGGAAGAAATTGGATTGGGCCAAAGTTTCCTCTCCCTCTGGGTCCGATCTGGTCTTCTCTCGATTAGGTGTGCGAGACATGATGAGCGATCAACACTCATGTTGTAGCAAATTAAAATTCTGGCTCAAAACTGCACGACTGGATTGATCCAATTTTGCTTATCGCTATTTTTGCGCCGCTAATGTTAGCTTGAGGCTATAAGCTTGCGTGTGAGCGCGAAAACAGAGCTCTCAGCAATGAGGAGGGGGAGGAAGAGTCCTGTCCACAACCCCCAATTGTATTTCTTTTTTTGAAAACTTTATTTCAAAATGTTCTGTTTTTACAAGCATCAAATATATGAAAAGGATATATATATATATATATATCAATACAAAAAAAAAAAGAAAAACAATTCAGTCATGTCAACCAGTGGCACATCAGACTAGAATTAAGCCTGAAATAAACACAAAGTATAAAACACGTACACAATAACAGGCAAAAGAAAATTGAACGTCAAATTAAATCTCAGTGTTTACCAAAGAAACACTAGAAAATAAACAAATAAAATAACAAAAAGAAAAAAATAAATATTACAAATGATCCTATCTATAGATATATACACCAGTAAACTTAAATCTACACATAACTGACACACAGCATTGCAGCATTCAAAGTCAGAATAGTTTGTCCAATGCCACTGTGCATAAAATATGTCTTAAAAAAGCAATAAAGACTTCTTGATTTTGAATAAACTTCATAATCACAATTAAATGATCACTGGGAACAATTTTACTGTATAAAAAATGTGGTTGTGTTGGGACTTAAAGGAAATTGAATAAACAAATTACATTAAATAAAAAAAAAATGGTTACAAATACTAGTCATAAAACAGATGATGAGGGGACAAAGACTATCAGTAATAATAACAATAACAGCTAAATGTAAAAAGTTTTAATCATGTTTTTGTCTTTAGTTATAAAGCAACTTTTAAGTCGCCCCATCCAGATCTTAGAAGCTGAAAGCACTATCTCCTGTCTTATTCATGAAGACAAAAAGCCAAGCGACGGCGTCTATAAATAACTGGATTTCAGGTAACAATCCTACAGAGATGGCCCGTATATACAGTGTAAAATATTAAGCAGTCAAGTGAGTGGAAACTGTTTAATTTGGTCTAGATTAAACATTTTTCCCCAACTAACGATGTTAAACAGGAAGCTAAAAGCGGCGGAGCAGAACTTGGCAGCAGCGAGGAAGTTCATTCCAACAGAGGTGATTGGATTCTCATCTAAACAGACCCAGGTTTGGGGAGAACCGTTTTACACCTGTTGTACAACGTGTTCAATGAAGTGGTAATAAAGAGCTGGCAGACTCCAAATAAAATTATCATTCTGTCTGTCCTTCCATGTAATTGTAGAGTTGGCTCAGTCAATTAGAAGAAGTTATCAGCTTTGTGACAGCACTGCACCGCTTGTGATGTGGTTTCGAATACCAAAAAATAAAATATGTCTTATTTGTAAAATGAAGTAAATAGCTGACCACTAATTGGTTTCTATGACAGAATGTCTGATGAGAAAATGTATTCAAACTTAGGTTTACTGTTTGAAGATATAAGCAGTGCAACCAACTTAAATACCCAACCCAATAAAAATACTATTTTTTGGTGTTTTTACATGTTATTGTAGCTTTTTTTTTATCGTGATGAAGACATATAATTTAGGATTAAATCTGCATTTGTGATAAAAAGCAGACAAAAACCCACCTCAGATTTATGATGTACTGTGATTGGTGGGCCAAAGTCTTCTGATACATCCACTCACAGACAAATACATCCATGAACGTCTTCCTTTTCCTCGTCTGAGCTGCCAACTAACTACCAATGATAGCTCAGATTTTGTTTGCCATTTTTATTTTTTGCTACACTAATGTTAAGTTGGGGTTGTGAGTAGGGCCGGGCGATATGGCATAAAAAGAAAATCACGATTTTTTTCAATTTTATTTCACGATTTCGATTTTATCACGATTTCTTTAATATATATTTAAATTGACAAAAAAGATATTATAATTATTTTAGTTGAAAGGCGTACACATTTTGAACAAATATTTATATTTATTAAAATTTTAGTTTCAAATGTATTAAAAGAAAAGGGAGGGAGAGTAGGAGTAGCGGCAGTCAACAAGCTTTTGCCTTCTCGCTGATGCAGTTTTTCGTAGAAGATCGTGATAAAACAACCTCTCAAAAATGACACATTGTCAGCTTTGGAGATCGTAAGACGATTTTATATCATCATATCACCCAAGCATAGCTGTGAGAGGCTGTAAGCTAGCAGGAGAGAGTTTAAACAAAAGGATGATGGGATATCAGTTGAGGGTTACTTTCGTGTCAACAGTCCCGCCCACAATTCAGAGGCAAATTTCTGATGAACTCTTGCTGCTCTGCAAAAAATATACTATAAAATATAGTTGGTTTGGTTTTTATTTTGCTATTCCAACAAACAGCTGTGCTGCACATCTGCTCCTTAACCGTAACTGCTCCTGGTTAAACACCATCTTTTGTTATCTAGAATAACTCTTACCGCTTATTTTTGCCTTAAAATACTTTTTAGTTGGGTCAGCTCTGGAAATTTGTCTATCCTTTTGTTCTCAATTGATTTTACTCCAAATTTCTTCTCACTTTTGCATCTTGTACTAACTCAGTGGCCAAGTCGAAGAGTGTACGCCCTGGGACTGGAAGGTCGTGAGTTCAAATCCATGGTAAAGTCGTAGCAGAGACTAAAAAAAGGCCACATATGCGACTTGACACTCAGCATTAAGGGGTATGTTTTAGGGGGTTAAACCACCAAAAACCTTCCAGCATGTTGCTCAGCAGCTGTGTCTGCAGCTCACCACTCCCTCAGGGGATTGGTCAAATGCAAACAAATGTCACACACAACTAATAAGACTTAGTTTACATCTGTCATGCCTTTTTTTTTAGGTTGTTTTTGCAGGTAATGAAGGTTAAATTTGAATATTTTTACAACTAAAGCAATTTATTACAACACCTAAAAAAGTGCAGTGAATTGCCCTATAATGTTGTAAGAGTTATATATTTTAAGATGTATTTTGTAAAAACACATTTCAAGCTGGGAGTCAACTGAAAAACATCTTAGACAAAATACATTTCTAGAAGTTGGCGCTTTTGCAATCACTTACCACATTACATGAAATGACATTTGAAAAATTCAGAATTGACCCCGAATTTAGTTACTAGAGAATCCAAACTATGTATAAACAACAAGCTTCTGTTCCAACAATGCGTTCTGATTCCAGTTCAGAGTGATCTATTTTTGTTTAGCTGAAAGCATGCAAGCTTTTCTACAGTATCCACACAAACTGCTTTAGGGACTATCTGACTTCCAAGGAACAATCAGTCATCTAGAGATGTTTTAGGAATGGAGACCTGTTCAGATGTTGACCAAACTTACCTAAATTCAAGAACAAGACCCATTTTAACTAAAAAAAAATAAATGATGTGCAATATACGACAAACCAAGTGGACCACAGAACAGAATTCTGATATTTTCTTCTACACTGATGCCACCATAGGTTCTTATGGGTTAAATATTTATAACGTATTTAGGAAAAAAATATGAAAAAGTGTGATAAAAATCAAGATGAATTGTGGACAAACCTTTTTAGAATCAGAGCAGAACACTGAAGTGTTTTGAGACAACACAACTTGCCAATGTTATTCTGACCAGGTCAGCAAGAATCTGTATAATTTCTAGGTCACTGTTCATAGCAGCAGGTAACAAAAGTTGACACACACACCTTGTGTTGTTTTCTGACTCTTGAACAACAAGAAAGAAAAGAAATTGCTTTAGAGCAAAAATATATTTTATTGCAAACAACTCTACATCACAAAAACATTAATTTAAACCTTAGTATTGTGTTAGGGTCGGCACTGACCCACTTCAAATTTTAGTTCCATACAAGAATTATTTAAATTTAATTATTTTTGACTTTGTCAGGAGCTTTGATTTCAACAAAATATGTATATATTTTTTATTTTTCCATTTTGTATTCTAAAATGCTTCTTGTTTTTGAAATTCTGAAACTTTGTCCTTCCTGGTGTTCGGGTCGGTTTTGACCCGGTTATATAAATGAACTCTTTAAAGCCATAACTAGAGCCAAAATTAAAATCAGGGTATGGCTCATTTGTCCAGTCTAGTTGCAAAAAAACAAAATAAACAAACTGGGGCATGTCCGGACACGCCAAGACTTTCCTCTTATTTAGCTTTCTAACATTTCTGGAAGACGCAAGTGATTTCTATTGGCTTGATTTGTTTGTTTTGTTGGTTGTTTGTGTTCAAATGTGTTTGGATTAAAGTCCTATTGCTGACAAAAACATAAATGTATCTTTGAATGTTCTTACAGAAAATATGTATGGTTCAAAATGACCCATAACAAGACAGAAGTTACTTGATTTATTAATTTCAAAATTTAAAAATAAAAGAAATGTTGTTTAAACCCCTTAGGTAACAAAATAACATTTGTTTTATGCAAATGACTCTAGATTCGAGAGGCATACTTATATTTTAAGACCCAGAGACCCACAGAAAAGAAAAAACTAAATAAATAAAACCAAACATTGGATTGTAGGTTATTGTTTTTAGTGTATTTTAAAGCTGAATTAAGACACAGTGGATGGTAATGGAAAGCTAACACAAGAGGGAGGTTAAAAAAAATAAGTTTACATTTTTTTCTAACAAAACATACGGAGTGGAACAGGAAAGCTTATTTTGAGAGGTTTTTTTTAAGCAACACTGCTTTTAAAAGGCAACACACTAAAGTTACACACTGAAATTGCCTGGATAGAAAAATATGAAACTAGCCAATCCAAGAGTCTAAAAAAAAAACCTTTACTCTGTATTCTCCATATATTTCCCCTCCATTCTTCTAACCCAATTGCAACATTTTTTTTCCAGTCAAAAACTCCAATAAACAAAATAACAACATCAATGAAAAATATAGTCTGAGGAGAAAAGTATGGATCAAAGTCTCTGTTTAAAAAAAAGATAGAAAATAAATATATATATATATATAGATATTATATGGACAAACTAATTTGGTTATTGTTAATTAATAAAATACTTTTATATTATTAATTATTTTTACATTAACTCTATTACTTTTTGAAAGTTAATTTATTCTTTTGTGAATATGCGCCATTATTTCATCTAAGGAAGCCCTGAGAAGTCTTCATTTTGTGTATTATTATACTTGAGGAAAAAACGTGCGCTGATCAGCAGAAAATGATATTAGTTCACATGCTGCATCTTAAATGTATCTTGTCTCTATAAAATACTGTTGCTTGAAAAAAACGACAAGCAAACAAAAGCAGCTAAACAATTGCAACTTCGGGGGCTCTGTAAAAAAATATGCTTATGTATCCAAAAGTTGTATTAAAAACAAAGATAAAATGATGTTAAACAGTAGCAATTATAACTTTTACACTAACATTACAGTCTGTTATTTTTTAATTCGACTTGGAAAGTTGACATTATTGTGGTCATTTTGATTTTACTCCTAAAATAACTACAGCAAACTGAAAGAGAGGAGAGAAGAAGCACACGCTTCTTTGTCCCGTACCATCAGTTTTTCGTTTAGAAACCTCACATCCACTCATGAGAAGATAATATACTGCAGTACTAAAGTGTGTTTCAGGTAAAATGGTTCATTTTTCATTCAGTGGTATTCACCAAACTCTATGAACACATTCTGTCTTTGCTGCACTCTTCCTATAAAGGGCAATGACTGGTTGGATGGATTTTAGAGGCTCTCTTTTGTGTGTCTGAGGATTTTTTATTTTTTTTTTTTTGAACTCGACTGAAAGAGTCTGGCAGCGTTAATATTTCTCATTATAAAGACTGTCCATCCAGAGAGAGCACACACAATGAACTGTTCTTTTCCTCCTTTCATCCTAACTCTATTGGTCCTCTTTTTGGAAAAGTTTCTTTCTTCTCCAAGCATTTAAAAAGTAAAACTATTATTATTATTTTTTTTTATATAAAAAATGTATTTTATTAATTTTGACATTTTGAAAACAATAACTTCTATC
>NC_050528.1:10026556-10033856 GCF_002922805.2 Oryzias melastigma
TATATATATATATGTATATATATAAAGTACAAATTAAGATCAAAATCTTGGTAGTTTTTACGTTTTTTTTTATTTATTTATTAATAAAAAATCCTAATACAAATTATTTTTTGTTTGCATGATTTCACTCATTTCTTTGCTATGCACGAATAAAATAAAATGCACAGAGCTGGCATTTTCACATGAAACTCAAGAGCTTAACAAAACAAGTTGGTGGAAAAGGAAGAAAAAATATTAAAAACTTTCACATTTAAACCAGAAGCCTAAACCTATGCAAAATAAATAAATAAATAAATAAAAATAGGCTTGTAGGTCCATTTTACCCCCTTCAAGTTGCTGCACTCAGAAAAGTTATGATTTAGATCAAAATAACCCAAAGGCATGAGGGAGACTCTAAGTTAATTATTGATTCTCTATCATCTCTCATTAAACTTGTTCTAACTGTAGGCTATGTCTCTGATCTGAAATCTGGAGACAGTTCACTATTCTTTAGGAGTAGACATTCTGCTTTTTATATCAGAAGTTGCAAAGTACAGTATTTGACAACCTCCAGAATAGTTAAAAATGGGAAAATGTATGTTTATTTGATGAATTGTGTTCAGAAACCTAAGCATATGAGGAAGACCAAATGCCTTTTTACACTTTTTTTTAAGATACAATTTAAAGGGGCCATATCAAGTTTTCCCAGATTAAACTATATCCATATAATTGATCATATATCACCTTTGGAACGCTAAAAAATCGTTTTTACTAACTCTTCATACCAGGAAGTAGAAAGATTCGATCTCTGAGGCTCCGCCTTTCGCTCCTTGAGGGTGCCGCCCATTTCACGATGTCATCCTAGAGCCATCCTCGTCAGCCTGTCACCCACAAAAAATAAAAAAAAAGTAAAAAAAAATATATATATATTGATGTAGGCCTACATACAGTGCAGCTCGGGTGCGACGCCAGCTGATCACCGCTAGCTTGAGCTGCTAGCTTTGCAGAAAAAGTGTGTTAGCCTGGGGGCGGAGCAGACTCTTCCTAGGCAATTTTCTTTGTAATTTTGGGCTATATAAATAAAATTGAACTGAATTGGATTGATGGGGCTGTTCTCACCTTGTGACATCAGCACGTGAGGACCCGCTCGTTTTTGTGGGTATGGGAGGGGCTTGTGTTTAGAGCGCAAGATTTAAGAGAATTTTTCAATGGATGAAAATACCACTTTGGAGTTGTTTATAGAGAGAAATGAACAGCATAGTACACTAAAAAACTCATAAAGTAGATTTTTCCTTTTTTGGCCTCTTTAAAAGAGATCTTTAAAATGTAGATGAAGTCAGTCAGCTTTAGGAATGGGTGTTTTACTGACTATAAAGTGAATTCCCTGTTTTTATGTACTCAAACTGTCTCATGTAAAATAAACTGGCTAGCAGAGACAATTTGTGTCAATGCAAAAGCCAAAAAGCAAATTTTCCCCCCCTTTTTGCCTCATTTTTACTCAGTTATTCTCAGTTTCTGGCAATGAAGAATACATATTGAAGGAAACGCGGCATTGCTGGACACAATTGTACATTGTCGGGAGAGATACATGTTCTATTTTAAACAATAGAACAAGGTGGCTAATTACCTTCTTTATTTCTAATTAGTAACACGAGCGGTGTCGACTATGTGGGAGATTATGTAGTGCTGCCGTTGTTGGCTGGATGGATTAGGTGTTTGCCGTGTGTTGCAGCTCCGATAGGCTCAGCGCCTGGAAATACATAGGTTTCACAGCAGCACCATCATCCTTGGTCACTGTGGGGACAGAAAAATGATAAATAAATGGATCTTTGTGCAAAGAGCTGCTCTAAAAGGTGAAAGTATTACTCTAGATCAGGAGTCTGCAACCTTTGCCAGTAAAAGAGCCATTTGGGCCTGTTTGGTACTGATCAAAACCTAATAGGAGCCACAAAACCTTTTTTTTAACCCTTTTAGGACAATTTGATACTACTTTCCAGGATTACTTTGTCCTTTTTTATAATAAATATAAATTATATTTGATTTGGGGCACGAATATATACGCGAATATTTTCTTGAAGTTGTTTTTTACTTTTGATAGAAGCTCATATGTCTTTCTTTCAAAATAAAAGACTTCCTGTCCCAAACAGGAACATTCAAGTAAAGCAAATTTATTTGTAAACAACACGGGAGAAAAATTGGCTTTTTCTCTTGTTATACTTTTGGTTTACTTTGGTGAGCCATCACCCTACAAATGCTGTTAACTGGAGCATAAACATGAAACATGATTGGTTAATTCTTCAACCACACCCTGTTGGATTCTCTAACAAATATGGCTTCCCATTTTGCCCAAATATTCAACCTCAAAGTCTGCCTGAAACCCAGACTTCTCCAGCTGCTTGCCATGGGCGTTTGCAAGATGAGTGCATGGAGGCAGGAAGCCATGAAACAAATTAGATAAATGTTATTTCTGGAGAAATGTTTAAATGGGATGCAGGAATCTTCTTGAGTCAGCCATGCTTGAAATTGGGTAAAATCACACACTATTGGAAAACGGGAGTTACTGCATTCACCTTTTGTTAACTCATGAGCTCCATTTTTTGTCTCTATTGCAGTTCTAAGCTTACTTGTAAGTGAAATTAGGTCATAATTGACACTGGAGATCAGTTGTTTACACATAAAAAATGGGTATGATGTTTTAGAGCACGTGTCAACAAAGTCAAAGTAATTCAATCCAGCCCCACCGATCATTTCATTTTATTGTTATTAATGGCCTGATGTTATCTTTTTCTAACTTGTATAATTTTGACAAAATATATTTTTATGGAGAGTAAAATATTGAAAGTTATTTAAAGTTGATTTTTTTTTTTTTTTGTAATTCTTCTGGTCCTTTCCAAACTTTTTTGTCACGCAAAAACTCAATCACAGCTCGTTCAGGACATCATGCTTTTCTTTCTGGTATTCATAAATGTTATAGTTTTTTTTAAGTAGATTAGCAACAAGTCTTTAAATGTGTTTTATGCTTTAATCCTTTATAGTAATTTAAAAAAAAGGACTTTACCTAATATAACAGCAACATGCTAACATTTTTAGCTAATTTGTTATCTGCTAATTTAGAGTTTAGCTAATATTTTAGCAACAAGCTAACGTTTTTGGCTAATTTGTTATTTACTGAGATTTTTATCATCTAATTTAGAGTTTAGCTTCCATTATAGCAACAGGCTAAATATTTGACTAATTTAGTTTACTGAGGAAAATTAGGCTAATTTGGAGTTTAGCTAGTATTTAAGCAATGTGTTTTTTTGGCTGACTTGGGATCTACTGAGGTTTTCATGCTAGTTTGCAGTTTAGCTAATATTTTAGCAACATGCTAACGTTTTTGGCTAAATTGTTATTTACTGAGGTTTTTATCATCTAAATTAGAGTTTAGCTTCTATTTTAGCAACAGGCTAACGATTTTGACTAATTTAGGTTATTGAGGAATTTAGGCTAATTTGGAGTTTAGCTAGTATTTGAGAAATGTGTTAGCTTTTTTGGCTAAATTGGGATCTACTGAGGTTTTCATGCTAGTTTGCAGTTTAGATAATATTTCAGCAACATGCTAACGTTTTTGGCTAAATTGTTATTTACTGAGGTTTTTATCATCGAAATTAGAGTTTAGCTTCTATTTTAGCAACAGGCTAACGATTTGATTAATTAAGTTTACTGAGGAGTTTTAGGCTATTTTGGAGTTTAGCAATGTGCTAGGTTTTTTTAATGTTAATTTAGCACCTGCTAAGTAATTTCTGGCTAATTTTGAGTTTAACTCATATTTAAGCAACATATTAAATATTTTTTTAAAGCTGGCATGTATTAGGGATTTTAAGCAATTTTACTACAATTTTTTCAGAATTTTAGGTCAACTTCAGCGCTCTTTCATAGCTCTTTAGCAAAATTTCCATTTTTTTTTTTAGCAAATTTAATATTTTGCAAATTGCTTTTGCATTTTCAGCAAATCCCTTCAGCAGTTAAAGTAAATTTCGTAAGTATTTTCAGCAAAAAGCTTCAGCATCTTCAGCGACTACTTCCAGCAAAAAACCTTCACACTAGCATTAAGGTTATGATTTTTGTTTTGGAATAATATTCCTGCTTGTTTTTATTCATATTCATGTTAAAACGTTACGTTTTTTTAAGTTTAAAAATTAAGTTTCAGTGTGTTCAATAAATGTTTATCCTGTTCAGCCTGCAACTTAAGGTGTGTTTCGGATTTTGGCCCCCTGTGCGATTGAGTTTGACCCCCCGTTTAAGAGGAATAGCGAAACGACTCACTGAGAACGCACGGGCAATTATGGGCTGTGATGTTGAAGTTCCTCCTTCAGGACAATTAGTTTGTTTGTGTAATGCAACAGAGCTAAGTGGTGTTTTTAATGAGAAATCATGTAATTAATTGTTCATTTTTGTCTTGAAGCTACCTTGAGTCTGTAATTTGACCTCATTTTACATTTCAGTGCATAGAAGCTTCAATGAGACGCTTCAGGTTAACATTAACATGGAATTAAATGCAATTTTTTCAACACAAACCATTTCTCACAAATAAATTCCTGCAGAGCTAAAATTTTCAAACGCTCCTCGCAAGTTTTGCATTGAAACCTCTTCTTTTGTGTATAAAAAGGCAACTTTTTGTGCAGTTTGCACCTGTGAAATACTGTATATCTAGTGTGAAATAGTCAACAGATGCTTTGTTTGTTCCATCTATGATCCTTTTGTTCAAACCTTTTCACGTCTTTCATGTTGGATGAATGGATGAATAGAAAAGCGTAGAGCAAAGCCGGTGTGGTAGCACTTTTCAACGTCTCTTTTGTCTTTATATATGTTTGGTTTGAGCTGCATGCTGTCTAGCATAGAGTAATTGTAATAAGTGCTGACAACTTTTGTGTGAAGAGGTCTTATTCAAGGAAAGACAAACAAAAACACTGCGGTCTAACAATCAGAGGGAAGTCAATAGAAGTTTTAAGGATTACAAAAGCAAACTATCGATTCTTGAGAGGAAAGTTGGAGAATATGAACATGAAAAACATACTGTGCTTTAAAACATAAATCAATATAAAAACATAAAGAGAGAAAAATATGCTTTTTAAAATGTCCCAATGACAGTTTTTTTTATTGTAAATAAACATTCCCAGTAGTGTTTAGTCATGATTATGAAGTTTTTAACTAAAATCCCACAACCTAAATGTCATAAAAAGCAAATTTTCCGAGTGGGCACCATAAGATTTAAAAGTGAGCAGAAAAAGTGGGCCTCAATTTGGCAGTTTCTGTGGTGGTCCCACCTGTGTTTGGCTTAGATGAGCACTCAGTCGATTAGCTTGCCACGCTAGCCAGCCTCCTTGTGGAAGGCGTATGATGCTAGCAAGCTCCACTGTAGGAAGCTAGCAAGCTCCAGCGTATCAAGCTAGCGAGGTCGTCTGTAGTGGACTCCGGTATAGCGAGCGAGTGAAGTCTGCTGTAGCAAGCTAGCGAGCTCTGCTGTATCGATTTAGTGCGCTTCGCTGGATTGAGCTGTAGCTGTAGCTATGTATTGAGCATCATTGTCCACTAGGAGGCCGGCAAGCGTAGCAAGCCAACCTACTGAGTGCTGGCTGGGTTTCCAGCGTTCGCAGTACCGCTACCGTAAGTATTGTGTGAAACTTGCACAAAAAATCCAGTTGATTTGACCACAGAAATGTGAACGGCGGCTCATTTGACTGCAGTCAATGTGAAGATACCATCTTCTCTTCTCCAGAACCTGAACTAGACCCGCTAGCCGGGTCAGATGATGGGTTTAGAGCATGTGCAGCAGAGCTGCTGTGATGTTAAGAAGATCATTAATTCAAACAGTCTGTCTGTGACACTTTGATTGACAGATTTAAAAGGAGAAATACTCAGAAATGCAAAAACAAAATGATTTTTTATTAGAAAAATGCCACACATACATGTTTAAAAATGCAGAAAACAAACTTCTTAAAGTTTGTGACTTTTAACAGTCTTCCCTTGTTCTTGTCGGCCGTGTTAGTCAGTCAGAGGCGGCGTTTTGTTCTCATTCCTTTTCTCTCAGTGTTTTCTTTTTCCCCACTGATTCCTTAACTGTCCGCTCATCTCTCTCCCCTTTACTGGCGCCTTCCGTCACACTGAGTGTCACAATTACTTTTCTACCCAGACAGCCAGACAGGCCCATCCAACCACGGTCCAAAAACCTCGAGATGCTTCGTCCAGACAACTGAAGCTGTTTGGTTCCACTTTTGCTGAGACCAATCGCTTCATTCTGTGCTGGTGCGTTCATATTTTATTGCTTTCTTTGACCAGCTCGACCTGGGGAGGTGAAGCTGGAAAGTTCACAGAGTTCACTCCCTCTGCCAGAGTATGCGTGATTCTCCCCCCGTTTTTCTGTTCAGACACCCTGACTGTACTTTTTACCAGAGTTTCAGCTCCAGACTCGATTCAAAAACAGACAAGACGTGCTTGTTCACTGTTCTGTGTCCCTCAATTACCAAGTCTGTGTTTTGTATGTGGTTTTTGGGTGGTATTGGAAATCTCCATTAATGTGTGTCACAATTAGGGCCAGTGTTGTGTTTGTCACCCCGGCCTGTGCTAACCAACAAATAACCAGTGTCCTCATTTTTGTGTTGCTTAGAGGCTTGTTTCCAGTCTATAGACAAATGTGACAGTGATCAATAAGCCTCTGCGTCTGTGAGGGCGATTGGTGTTTAGCTGTGTTAGCATGTGTGGATGTTTCCGTAGATTTGCAGATCATTAAGTTCCTCTGGGGATGTTTGGTTTTTCATTTGCCAGACATGAGAGATCGGGATTGTCATGTCATTGAAACAGCTGAGCCTTCACATGATGGATAATCGAAATGCACTGCAGATTGGAAGCTCACTGTTACATTCTCCGAAGACAGAAATGGTTGAACCACTGATTAGCCCAATTGTTTTTATGAGGTCCTTGTGAATGTCTCTATTGAGTTCGTGTGACATTTTCCTCCTTTTGGAGTTTATTAGTTATCCATCAAATGTTCAGTCCAACATGCCGACACACTGATCAATTGGTTGACTTATTTTCAGTACAGGGTTTTTTTTTTTGACAGCTGAGAAGAATTGCACAATACTAGAGGTCAAGAGTTTAAAAAGTTTTAATTTCTCCAAACCATTCTGGATTACTTCAGATGAAAAATAACATTTACATCCAATTAAAAACCATCTGATGGCACAGATTCAATGAACTATACAGTCACTCTCTTGTATTGGTTTTTGCAATTAAAATGGATTCTATTTAAAAAGAGAATCTAAAGTTTTCTTTTTTCTTTTTT
>NC_050528.1:10034513-10040869 GCF_002922805.2 Oryzias melastigma
ACAAAAATCTCTATTCTTGAATTTTTTTAAAGCTTTATTCTTGTTTTGTAAGTTTGTTCTTTTTGTTTCCTCCTCTGGGCTTAAAAGGCAACGTGGTTGAGTTGAAACAGCGATTACATAATAATGAACGTTTAATGGTCCGAAACCAGGCTTTTCAACCTGCTGAAGTGTCATTTGGCAAACACCTCTGAACCATGACATCGTCTGTGATGTGCTCACTGGCGTGTGACTGTTCTGACAAAGTGCTACAAACTGTATATAGAGGTCACATGAAATGAAAAGACGGGCTGTCTGTCTGTGACTGAAGAACCACCAGACGGGGATGTACAGAAGAAGAGTACATTTCAAGCTAAGAGGAGGAACTGTTGCTGATAATATTTCACATTATTTGTAGTTCAGTCATCCAAATATTATTTAAAGGCATTGACATTTCTATACACATTTCTGTAAGTGTCATGTTGTACATCTTAATTAAATATCTAACAGATTGAATGCTTTAGTTGTTGACTACTTATTTAAATGCAATTTAGTATAGTACTGAAAAATAAATAAAAGTAAAAAAACCATTGTTATAAGAAAACATGTTTTTTAAGTAAAAATGCTCTTAAAAGTACAAATATGCCCATCCAGGAAGGCCAAGTGGGCAGACAATGTGGGGCCCAGTTGGGTTTGTCTGTAGTTTCTGTGGTGGCTCCACCTGTGTCTGCCCACATTGTCATAATTGGGGATTCAGTGGGTTATGTTGGCTTGATAGCATGCTAGCGAGCTCCACTGTTGCATGCTAGAAAGCTCGACTTTAGAATTCTAGCGATCTCTGCTGTAGCAACCTCCATTACAGCATGATAGAGAGCTCCACTGTAGCATCCTAGTGAGGTCCTCTGTATCAAGGTAGTGAGCGCCACTGTAGCATGCTAGCAAGCTCCACTGTATTGAGCGAAAAAGCTCCTCTGTATTGAATTAGCAAGTGCCGCTGAATTGAGATAGCGAGCTCGTCTGCATTGAGCTAGCGAGTTCCCTTGTAGTGAGCTAGCGAACTCCACTTTAGTGAGCTAGCGAGCTCCGCTGTTGTGAGCTAGCGAGCTCCGCTGTAGTGAGCGAGCGAGCTCCGCTGTTGTGAGCTAGCGAGCTCCGCTGTAGTGAGCTAGCGAGCTCCGCTGTAGTGAGCTAGCGAGCTCCGCTGTAGTGAGCTAGCGAGCTCCGCTGTTGTGAGCGAGCGAGCTTCGCTGTTGTGAGCTACCGAGCTCCGCTGTAGTGAGCTAGCGAGCTCCGCTGTAGTGAGCTAGCGAGCTCCGCTGTTGTGAGCTAGCGAGCTTCGCTGTTGTGAGCTACCGAGCTTCGCTGTTGTGAATTAGCAAACTCCACTTTAGTGAGCTAGCGAGCTCCGCTGCTGTGAGCTAGCGAACTCCACTTTAGTGAGCTAGCGAGCTTCGCTGTTGTGAGCTAGCAAGCTCTGCTGTTGTGAGCTAGCGAACTCCACTTTAGTGAGCTAGCGAACTCCATTTAGTGAGCTAGCGAGCTCCGCTGTAGTGAGCTAGCGAGCTCCGCTGTAGTGAGCTAGCGAGCTCCGCTGTAGTGAGCGAGCTTCGCTGTTGTGAGCTACCGAGCTTCCTGTGGTGAGCTAGCAAACTCCACTTTAGTGAGCTAGCGAACTCCATTTAGTGAGCTAGCGAGCTCCACTGTTGTGAGCTAGCGAGCTCCACTGTACTGAGCTAGCGAACTTCACTTTAGTGAGCAAGCGAGCTCTACTGTTGTGAGCTAGCGAACTCCACTTGTAGTGAGCTAGCGAACTCCACTTGTAGTGAGCTAGCAAACTCCATTTAGTGAGCTAGCGAGCTCCGCTGTTGTGAGCTAGCAAGCTCCGCTGTTGTGAGCTAGCAAGCTTTGCTGTAGTGAGCTAGTGAACTCCATTGTAATGAGCTAGTGAACTCCATTGTAGTGAGCTAGCGTGCTCTGCTGATTTGAGCTAGCGTGCTCTGCTGATTTGAGCTAGCGTGCTCTGCTGTTTTGAGCTAGCGAGCTCCGCTGTCCAGGCAACTGGATAGCATAGTGAGCCCACCCACTGAGTGTCTTCATCCACTATGGGCATACACAGGTGGGGCCACCAGGCAAACTGCCCACTTTTTAACTATATGAGGCCCACTTGTCCTTGCTGGCTGGGATAAATGTTTAAAAAGATCTGAACATTTTCTGGAGAAAGGTTAGCATTTAATATTTATTAATAGTTTTAGATCACAAGCTCGTAGTGAATGAAGGCAGATTGAAGAGAAGACTTCCTCCTGTTCTTTCTATTGTGAGGTTGTTACCACTCCACTTTTTCTGCTTTAATAAGTACCACAGTGTGAAACTGAGAAGCAATCAGATTCAAAAGCAACCTAATCAGCAGGGTTTGGCTGAGCAGGAGGTCCCAAGGCAAAAGACATAAGGGCAGGTGGTTGTCTGACAGCCATTGAATTCTCTCCAGCAAATTGTGCAGCTCAAATCAGCTCAGCAGCGTGCCTTTGGGAGGGGGATTAAGCTAAAGGTTAACTAAGGCCAAACACCTATTTCCTTGTTTAGAAAAAAGTCAAAGTGTTATTGACACCAGGCTGAATAACTCGAGATCTGAAGCACATGCTTTGCATGTCACATGAAGAGTGGCTGGCTTTGTTGTCAGTTGTAGTTTGTCAATTGAGGTTTTTGAAAAAAAAAACACAAAAAAAATAAAACATTTTCTCTGCTTTTATAGTGGAGCAGCTAACTCAAAAAATCTTTCATTTTATGATACAAGCATGAAATTTGGCTGAAGTACTTATAAGACACCAAATTTTAAGAAAAAAGTGCTAGCCACTTTAAATTCCAAAATGGCGGCCATTTTCCAAGATGGCCACCAAAGGTTGTTGGTGTAATGAGTTACATTGGAAAAATATGAGTACTTCATCAGGTTTTTATTGCTAAACATTACAGGGATATTAACTGGCATTTTTTAGGCAGAAAGAGCTCATCCTCACTGCCACCCTGGCATTAGCAGTCCATTTTCGGGGCAAAAAACCATTGAAAACATCATCAAGTAAACTATTTTTATGATATTCTGCCAACTTTACTGCCATGGCGGCCATCTTGAAAAAAATGGCGGCCATATTGGATTTTTGTGTGGCTAGCACTTCTTTCCTGTAACTAGACCAGAGACTATAACTGTACCAAATGTTATGCTTGTATCATCAACTGAACGATTCTGGCTAAAAATGACACGAAGCTGCTCCACTATTAAAGTTGAAGCCTTTCACTCTACAACGACATGTCTTTTATTAGCGAAAAGGAGAAACTGTTATTTGCTGTGATTCCATTAACTATGAAATTGCGCTAATTGGATTTGAGATAACAAATTAGCTTAATGAAAACACACACAAAAAAAAAAAAAGGCATTTATTGGAAAGAAAACAAATACTTGGACGAGGTGGTTTTTGGGGCATATCAAAATGGATTTTGTGCATCACCCTCACCACGCCTGACACCCAGATTGCGCCGCAGGACCTCAGATTGCGTCTCTTCATTGACTTAGCCTTGAAGCTCCTCTGCCACGCGATTGACACTCTCAGTGGTCTAGCTGCTGTGACGTCATCCAGATGCTTCCTTTGTTGAATCAACTTAAAACAACCCTTGTTTTCATCCGTCCTCATGCATTTGAATGGCTTGAGTTGGTTTGTGTTTATTCACATAAGTAGGATTTAACGGAAAAAGTGTAACTGCAACATTGTGTTTTGTCGATGTTTCTACAATTTTGAACTGATGGAAACGCAGCGAGTGACAAGTTGTTCTTAGAATCCATCTGTCTGTCAAATGAAACATTAATTAGAAAAATGCCAAAAGCTGAATAGCGGCAAACGAAAAGAACCACATCCACCAGCTGTTGTCTTTCTATAGTTTTAATTATGTTTTGAGAAGCGCTGTATTATCCAAGAAGCTAAAAGCCTATTGTGTATCTGCATTTATGTTCTAATTATGTCCATCCCTGCTATTCTACTGCCTTATTTCAGTGAGCTCAGCTCCATCTGAATTCATCTCTGAATGTATAATGCATTGCTTTGTCTCACATTTTATGTGGATTTAAGCCCTTATTATGTAGAAACTCCGAATACTTCTGTTTTATTGTTGAGATCCATTTTTTTTGCAAATAAGACCAATAACTATTTATAAGTAAACACAAAATTATGATCTGTTCTGTTGTGAATGTTAGCAACTCAATCAAAAATAATAACATACATGATTTACTTTGTTTTTACATTATTTGCACGTCTGGAATTCAGTTCCTTAGAGATGTTTTTTTGTTCTCCTGCACAGGAGATGGAAGACATAAGTGAGAGCAGCAAACAAAGGAGTAGAAATAAACATCAGGAGCATTTGCTCTTGAACAGATGCACAATGAGACAGTGGAAAATGTCAGGACTTGTTCAAAGCTGAGAGAGAGAAAGGAAGAGAGGGACTTTATGACCCAGGTAGATCCCTTATTGATAGTGTTGCCATGGGGACAGGTGTCAGAGCCCAGATGAAGGGTACCAAGGGTTGAAAGTGTGTGTATTAAATTAGTTTTATATTAAAAATCCTATTGACTGAGCAGATTGTCTAACAAATATGATACACGAAAATCATCCAGAACTTTCCTGATGCATAATAATTAAAATAGTGTGGTCTCTTGTTGTCAAAAATAACTATACACCAGTATAGTATACTCATTCTGCTCACATGGAAAAAAACAATTTTTGCTTCATCCAAATTTATAATTCAACATTTGTTTTTTTGTGTATTTCCTGTGTGGAATACCAAAAATGAAAGTCTGTTAGGAGAGAAGTTCTGCATGCTTGGATAACTGAATAAACATACCAAGAGCAAAAACAATATGGTTGAGTTAAAACATTTCAGGAAAAAAGAAAAAAAAAATCATATTTTGAAACTAAAAAGACATTCATCACTGAGGTGAAACAAAGCAAATATACGGCATAATCTATATTTTATGCAAGTTGCATTTAAATTATTTTTATTTCAACACATTAAAATGATGTCCAGTTGAATAATGGTTGTAATATTCTAACAGCTTGTTGTTAAGCCTCAAGGTCTCTGCTAACGATAAATACAAGACAGTAACAGTAAAAGTAATCTTCATTCTTCCTTCTTATGTGCATACTTTTAAAGTTAAAATTTAAAATACACTAGAACACAATGCATGCCACAGAGCATTTTTTTTTTATTTTTGTAGAATCAAATGCTTCATTTTGTTACTCATTAAAAACACATATTTTTTTTGACTATGTTACAGCTTTCTTACACATTCTCCTAGTTCTCAAAAATATAAGTACATCCTAAAACTTTCATTAGTTGTGTTAGTTTAATTTGTATAGCAGCTTAAACTGGAAAAAACAAACAAACAAAAAAAAAAACAATAGACCGATTTCATGTGACGTCACACAAAACGGCGATTGTGCAGAGTGACTTCCGATTATATATTATATCTATGATTTAAAACAACAAAGGCTGAACGCTGCTTAAAGCAATTTTACATAAATAATAAAAGGTAGCCTAAACAATTCATTAAATGCTGCTTGTTTGATTGAGAAGATAATTCAGATTTTCTTCTTCTACTTTATGCTAATGCTAACGCTAACGCTAGCTTTCCATGACGAGGACGAGACGTAGAGCTTAGACGTGCCCAGTTAAAGTTACATTTCAGTGTTCACAAAATGAACTAAAAACAGAGCTAAAGTAAAACAATTAGAATGTGTCTTACAATAAAGAAAAACTAATAACTGTTGTGTTATTTTCTGACGTAGCTCCTCTTTGCTGTTGCTCATAACCGTGTCTGATATCTGCGGGATAATAAAGATAAACAAGGATAAAAATAATTTGAGACCATCAAAAAACTAATAAAAGCATTAATATTTTTACAATTACCCTTTAAAATAGCAAATACCTCTTATTCCGACACCTAAATGTAGCCTTGGACGCAATTAAAACGCGGCTAACATGCAGCAATGTGCATCTTGTCTGCGTCTTGCTAACGTAAGTTTGCATCAGTTTTTGTGCTGATCGCACTTAAAACGTGTGCAAAAGCAAAATAGAACCCGTTAGAATAATATCTGCTGAAATGAAAGGTCGATATTTTCAATAGAAGCTCAAATATCGAAGAAATATTCAAATTTGTATTTAGATTTGATTAGAACTAAGACAGGAAATGAAAGTACAGTTCATGAAATAATGATATTTTTGTTGAAATTGATAAGGTTATCTTTTATTATTTACGTACAATTGTGTTAAACAACGTTCACTGTCAGATTTGCGCTCTAATTTCGCCATTTTGTCTGACGTCACCGTGAAAAGGGTTTATG
>NC_050528.1:10041044-10041645 GCF_002922805.2 Oryzias melastigma
AGAATAATATCTGCTGAAATGAAAGGTCGATATTTTCAATAGAAGCTCAAATATTGAAGAAATATTCAAATTTGTATTTAGATTTGATTAGAACTAAGACAGGGAATGAAAATACAGTTCATGAAATAATGATATTTTTGTTGAAATTGATAAGGTTATCTTTTATTATTTACGTACAATTGTGTTAAACAACGTTCACTGTCAGATTTGCCGCTCTAATTTCGCCATTTTGTCTGACGTCACCGTGAAAAGGGTTCATGAAGGTTATTCATGAAATTTCGTCCACAAAAAGTGAATACAAACTGGATCACTTATTATTCTGCTGCTACTTCCTGTACTAAAGCTCCATGGTCGACGTAACGACGAGCTTCATTATTTATTTTTGACAAACAGCTTAATTAAACTCTTCTTAGTGACTCATTGTTGCTGCATTTATCATTTCTTTAGGAGGTCCGCACAAGTTCAACAGTCTTTTAAAATATTTAACATTCAAAAGGGCAGTATTAAATGCCAGTAAGCACGGCGTAGCTTAACATTTGGAAAATAAATGGCAGAGGTGGGGACTCGAGTCACATGACTTGGACTCGAGTCAGACTCGAGT
>NC_050528.1:10041717-10042102 GCF_002922805.2 Oryzias melastigma
AAATGAAAAAAAGAAAGGAAAAAAAAGCCTGAAAATGTTCTTTATTCATTCTGTTGTTTCTAATTGTCTGTTATCTGTTTTTCCAGTGGAACTTTTCTCTGAGAGATGAATCATTGCAGCTTAATGACACCCCTCTAAAGTAGTATTATTTTGTGTAATTAAAATTATATCCTCCAAAAAAGAAGGCACCAGCTTACTCATGTAAATGTTCACAAAAAACATATTTTTCCCATTTTCTAAAGTATCAAAAAATGTACTATTGTGTTGTCCTTTTGTCAAAGGCAACAATTTCTCTTGTTAGTCTTTTCTAAGAAGAGGCTGACATACAAAAAGGTCTTTAATGGATGCCAATTTTCAGTTTCTTAAGCTCCACATAAATGACGTT
>NC_050528.1:10042171-10053066 GCF_002922805.2 Oryzias melastigma
AGACTCAGCAGTGTTCACTCCTCACTTGTTCATGGGATTTTATTCAGTAGTCACTTCCACGTCGCTCATTTTCCACCCATAAATACATCTATGCTAACCAGCATTCTTAATCTGTAGCAAATTGTAACAAAAAAAACAGTTTTTAAAAGGTGTTAATATTAAAGTTTTATCTCTTTTAGAGCTGAAAACAAGAATAATGTTGTTCTGAGTTATGAAACGACGAGTTTTTGTTTGTAATTAGGTCACAGTTACTATTATCAAGGCTCATTTAGCACCATCATGTGGAACTTTTATATTTCATATGAAAGCCCAATCCTGTAAACCCAAGATAGTCAATAAACCATTCTTGCTCTCATGGATTATAATACAAAAAGCAATTACACCCTGTGTAAACAAAAGGAACAATTATTGTAAAAGTTAATTGACAGTCAAAGCAACATTAAAATGTTTAAAATTGTTAAGCATAGAATTTAATGTTCCTGAATCAACAATTTGCTGAAGTAATTTTCTCTAAGATTGGGCCTCGCAGTGTGTTGAAAATTAATAAGTTAGGGATTTAATGTGTTTTTTGTGGATCTTTTACCAGTTTCATTTTATCTCTCTTATGAGTTTATAATTTAAAGTTTGCTGGACATGATTTGAACCACAAATTCCCAACATGCATTATGTCACATTTGATACTTAAAGAAATGAATCTAATTGGCATCTTAGTAGGATGAAAACAATTAGAATATAACAAAGCTTGTAGAAAAAAAGAAAAGAAAATTAATATATATATTTTTACAGTTATTTTAACTTTTTAATGAAAATTTAAGAGTAATCCTCTAAAACCTGCACTGTTTGGAGCAGCTCCTCCCATACCCACGAAAATGAGCGGGTGGAAACGTGCTGATGTAAGATAGTTTCAAACAGCTCCTGCCAGGAAGAGTCTGTGCTACAAGCTCCGCCCCCCGGCTTACACAACACTCAATTTATCCCCTTACCAGTGATAATCAGCGAAAAAACAAACTTTAATTTTAGATGCAAAATACAGCATATATTCCAGTGGTGTCCTGACTTCAATAAATTCCAGGTCAAAAAGATGTTTGTTACTTTTCCACGGCGCCACCTTAAGGTGCTACCTTAAAGGCCTCGTGCAGTGAAAATCGTGATTTTTCTTGAACTGCAATAAAACATTAGTATTTATGTCTCAAATGAACCCCCGTATAATTATTTTTTCACCCGCGGCCCCGTGCACTCTCTTCAAGCGTTCAAAGATCGCTCAGATTTTGTGCAGCCACCGATAAGTAGGTCATAGGTCGTGTGACGTCAGTACAGGAACATCCAGCTAGATCCGCTAGTGTTGTGATGACTTTCTGGGCATGGAATTACTTAACATAATAGAATTTGGACGGCCGTGGATTTGGGGATTCGAACGGGATAATGGTGAATAGGAGTGTGGTATTTGGGTGCAGTAATGTGCCGAAGAAGGGGGTCTCCCTTCATGAATTTCCCGTTTCAATAAAGGAGAGGGGCGCTCCCCGGTCAGGGGGAGGCTTTGAGCCCTCCCCGGCCCTCCGGAGGAGGAATGTGGGGGGTGTACGGGCACCTGGCGGGCGCTCGTTAAAATTCCCGTGTTTGATGAAGGCTCATCACCTTCATCCAAAGAAATATCCGCTAAATCGTGGTCTACGTCGCTTCTCAAACCGTCCTCCATTGTTGTTTACACTCTGGGATCCCTGAAGTGACGTCACGCGAAGCCCCCGCCCATCACCACCTATCGCCCAAATTTAGAGCTGTGCACGACCATAAAATGATCAATAAAATCGCACTGGATCATTTTAAGTGAATATTTTTATCAGATTCGTTTTCCAAGTTCCATTGACTTTCTAAACTTAAAAAAAAATGTTGCCACTGCACGAGGCCTTTAACACCTGGTCCCGCTCCGCCGTACAGAAGCCGCGTGTGTTTGTGTTGTGAAGGAGTTTAGCGATGGCCAGACCTACTAGAGGCAGATATATCATGTGTGCATCCATCTTTGAAGAAGTTTGGATTATTTTCGGATTTTTGTACGTGATGACGTCATGACACAGCAGCACGCAGCGGCAGGCGGAGCTTCAGGAATCGAGCCGTTTTACTTCCGGGTAGGGAAAAAAAATCATGAAATATAACTAATATTTGATAAAAAAATGTTTTTTTGTGGTCCAAATGTAATATATGATCATATATATAGATATAGTTCACTCTGAAAGGCTAAAGATCAATTTTTAAAGGGGCCCTACTATGATTTTCTTCTGAGTTCCTAAACATAATAAATGATCACAAAGATAGATACAGATATAGTTTATTCTGAAAGAATAACATGATATAGACTTAACAAAGGACACAACAAGAACAAAAACCCTTTAAAATTGAAAATAGGCTTTGTTGAAGAAAAAAAAAAAGCCAGCCAAATCATGTACCAAATCAAACGGTGCCAAGACATCCCAGCAAATCCAACTGTCCTCTCCTGAAGCTTAGCTGCAGGAAACTCACTGTATGCCCAGATCTCCCCTCGCTCCCTGCATTCATGTATTCCCTCAAAGCCGGGACTGAAGCTAGGAAGAAACTCTACCACCTATTGGTGCCGTTCCTGCAGGATCGAAGGAGAGACACTCCAAGCTGCCCAGAGGTTATAAACTGAATCACAAGAGGAGGGTTAAGTGGAGAGGTTGAAGCACAGCGAGAAGCTGCAGAGCTGAATGCAGCTGAGTGAACAAGACTGCAGTAAAGAATTAGCCTGCTGCTGTCGCAAACATTTCACCACCAAAAATGGAACCTTAACAGATACAAGATCTTTATTGATGTGATCTTTACTCAGAATATGTTTGGCATATGCTTAAATCATAAATGGACTAATAGTTTATTGCAACTGTAATGTGAGGGATGTGGCTGTACTGATCAGCTAAAGGTTAGAATTTGACAATAATACCACTTTCAATCAAAAGAAAAAGAAACACTTTACACAAACTATAGCTGATTCTTCAAACAAAGCACACCATGAACTGAAGGTACTATCTTAATATTTTCAAGGTTGGTTAAAGATTTAGGATTCAAAAGAAAAAATATTTAAAATGTAACCATGGAATACAACCTTGACTCATCTTAAGTCAGATTTTGAAGGTTGACTGTAATCTTAAAGGAGATATTTTACCACTATAAGTGTCCTCACAAGGTCAACAAAAATGATTCATTATATGAATGATAAATAGATTTAGTTAAACCACATAACTGACTCTAAAATAAAGTTTCAAACATCAAGGCAGTTTTTTGTTTATTTTATTTACATTATTTAAAAAGCCAAAGAGATGTATTGCTAGAGATGACAAGCTAGCATATTACTATTGTCCTAGATCCGTAAAGAGTGACGCCATATTGGACATGTCAGTAAACAATGAGACATGGCTTAACAGATACAGTAAAATGACCGTCCGTCCGTCCATTTTTCCAACTGTTTGTTTGTTCAATTGTAGCACAGCAGTAAAGAGACATCTCGACATATCCAATATGGCGTCCAACTTTGCAACAAGCTAGCCAATGAGCTTTATTGATAAAAACACCCTCTGAAATCTATTTAATAGTAGGAAGACAAGCAGAATGAACTACAACCTCTTTCCCGATTTAAAATTTTAAAAGTACATAAAAATATACATGTTTATTAAGCATAATGTGCATTTAAAGACCTACTCCAGTCATGTTTTGATCCATTTTAAAAGCGTTCCCAGTCATCTATTAATTATTATTATTACTGTTTTAGCCAAAATAAAATAAAAAAAAGAAAAACTGGTTTTCTAGTACATAGTTTCGGCAGTAGTTTGCACTGTTGGCATGGAGCAACCCAGCCCCCCCTTCCCTTCCTTGTTGCTGAGAGCTCTCTGTTTACACACTCTTCTGCTGGATTAAAGCACATCCTCATTACTGGTGGAAGAAAAACGGCAACAGTTTTGAGCTCGAATGAGGAAAACGAAGACGTACATGCATCTGTCATTTTTCCATCTTGATTCACAATATTTAAATAAAAAATCATCAGAATTACCATTTTAAGCTTCATTTCTTAACATACAGTTTCTATCATCACAAAAAGATGTTAAAAATCGGAGTTGGCCTTAAAAAATGTATTTTTTTCTACACTTAGGCCTCTAAAGGAGAAAAGAACAAAAAAAACCCAACATATTGCTACTAAAATCAATGGCTGTTATGATCGGGGTCGCACGCCTTTTTATGTCTCCTTTGGTGATCGTGTCAATCTGCAGTGAAAAATAAAAGAATTGACTTTAAGAAGTAAATCATTCCAGGTTAATTAACTTTGCTCCATGGTAGTGTTGAATACAAGCATGGAAGCCATAAAAAACACACAAAATCTATTTATTTTTTCCTGTTTATAAGTGTATATGTTTTATTACCTTTGAACAGAGGAAAATGAGGTTGAATATTTTTGCCCGGAGCTTTGTGACATTGAGTGCAGTGGGGGTTTGTGGGGGGTGATAAAGTGTTTATGTTTGGCTGTGGAAGGGCACTGTGAAACCCCCCTAATGTGAGGCAATATTTAACAAGAAGCATTTTCATAATGAATGCAACATCTATTAAACTGACGGCGCCACCTGGCTGGTTTTTGTCAGCTACTGCCAGCTCAAATTAGACTATAAACTTCTCAAAAAATGAAGAAATGTTTTTTTTAGCATTACAACATACATGTAAATCACAGTTTTTAGTCAACTCAATTCACAATGTGATGTTTTATAATGCGCCGGTCTTCATAGAATTCATCACGGTGCTGATTTGTGATGAGATGATGGTGGGGAACGCAGAAAATGAGCTCATTCATTGGGCTACAGTTCCCATTTTGAAAGCTTTAGTTGGTCTCTTTCGCTGCCCGCCAGCCCCGTTCTGCTGCCAAGCAGCTGAATGTTTTGCGGAGTCATGGGCAGCAAAGCGGGGCAACGTCAGTGGGAGAGGCCAAATTGATCTGTCTTTTCAACTGCAGCCAAAAGCTGCCACCATAATAAAGTTAGGCCTTGATCATGTTGTGAAATCAGACAACAGAGATATGGATGGAAGTACAAAGGCTGGCTAGCTCATCCTTCTTCCTTCACCTCCTCGCTGGTACTATTTTTCTCCCGTCACGTCTGTCGTACACCCCCTTTTGTCCCCGTTGTACCACCTTGTTCTTGTTCGAAATCCTCCTCCCTGGTGAGTATCTTAGAAACAATAAAAGACACAAGTGTTCAGCCTCCGAACTCCTTCTAAGAAGCACATTCATCCCCTGACAGGTCAAAAAGTCTGCTCCATGTGTTCAGTCCAGATGGGGCTGCTCCATTACTCTTGCATGCTGGAGGGAACAACAAATGGGCACACACCGACTCCTACAGATGTGCCTGTAAAAAAACAAAAAAACAAAACGTGGAATAAAATGCAGGAGAATTAGACCAAACTCTCATGTGGGCCTCGGTATAATAGTTGAAAACCATGCACACACTGATCTGTAAGGGCGTACACTACAGACTGAGCTGCAAAATGAACTGAAACAAATCCAGCCACACAGTTAGACCTCATTTAAACAGCTTTGTACACTGCTTCACCCTTTGAGAAGTTGGAGTCTAACTCACTGAGCCAATGAATTGTAAATGGCCTAAAAGTGGCAAATGCTCTGACAGTTTGTCAATATATGGAGTTTTTATTTTAACAGTTCACCATAGTGGAAAAGCTCTCACACCCTCAGGAGAAGGACTGTTATTACGGTGGTTTGTTTAATAAGAAAGGAGGTTTTCTTATACAAAGCTGACAGTTTCTGCGTGTAGATGTTTAATGAGAAAATACTTTTGTTAAAAACATAAAAGATTGTAATGCTTCCTGAAAATTGCAACTTTCTTTTTGGTTTAAGGATTAGTGTTGAGTATGACAAGCATTTAGTATGGCAGCTTCTTACAGAATGCTATATGAATATTGTTCACTGGGTCTTCCAATGGACAAAAGGAAACGGTTACATTTACATCCTATCAATTTGTTTAAAAAAAGATACGCTGTGTGACACTAATAGGACTCGGTGTCATTTCCAAGACACTGAAATAGTTTGAGACTTTAACTCAAAATCAATTCACTTTTGCACATTTCCATTGAAAACCAATTTAATTTGATGATAAAAGACACATGTCAAATACCCAGTTAAATAAACTCAACACACCTGCAACTTTATTCATTTTTTATATTATTTTAGAAGTTTATTATCAACAAAAATTTAATTTCTTACATATTTATTAATAAAACTAAGTAAGTGATAATGCCCTTCGAAGTGTGAATTATAAGGAATTAATGCACGCCATGGAAGCCTGAACCGCATTAATTTCTGATAATGCACACTTTGATGGGCATTATCCCACTTATGCCAGGGTCACTTACAAAAGAAACAAATATTCATTCAATTTTTAGTAGTTTATTGTTGTTATTTTTTCGGTTTAGATTGCTTTTTCACAAAAATACGTGGTGGGCACGTTGTCACGGTAACATGACAAAACGCCTATGAACCGACACTGACCAGTGACTGCAGCGTTAAAGGAAATCACTTTTTAATCCAATCGAGTATTCACACGGACCATGGTATAACTGAAAGTAGTTGCTGATGATGTAAGTCACTATCTAAGTTGTTTGGTGGAGAAACAGGAATATACAGTATAAAAGTAGAGTGTCACCAATATGAATATTTTATTATTACTTGTGCATAAATCAATGCATGAGTGCTTAACTCTCTAAATCAACTTTGTGAACATTGCAGTTTATCAAATCTCAATAATGAAATGGAGGCTAGCTCTGAGAGTGCTACATATTCATCAGTGGCTTATGCTTCGCTGATTATAAATCTCTCGTTTGGGATTGAATATTTTTTTTCCAGTGGCTGATTCATGACTCTGCCACAACCTGCACACTATTTTATTTTATTTTTTTGAAGTACATTTGCTGTGAGCATAAACTTGAATATCTGCCTCTGTTTAGTTTCTTAATGTAGAATGAAGTTTGTGTCAAAACAAACAACTTTAGATAATTAATATCTAACTTTAAAAGTTGTTTCTTTTGTGTTGTATTAACTTTCAAAAGTTAATTCAATTATATAATATGCAAATAATCAACAGCTTTTTTAATTTGCTGAATCTTAAATTGGATGTTGTGGGAAAACAACCGCTGGCTTTGTGTTTTCCTGGTCTAGTCTGACATATTTTGGATAATATTCACAAAAACGTATGAAACAAATTAGTTCAGTCTCCTTTTTAGGCAAATCTTTTTCTATTTTCTAACTTGTTATCAAACTGAAGTTATGAAAAAAAACATTTTATTTATAAATGCCAAATAAATAAGCTCAAGTTTAAATACTTGATTCATATTCAAATTGTACTTCAGCATATAATGTCAAAATTTTAGCCTGATTCTTACGTAGAATGAGAAATATTGCAAAAAATATTTTTACAATCCAGTTCTCCATATATGGAGATCTTTGGAGTTTTGTGGGTGAAAGTGAAAGTAGAAATAACATTTTCCAACCTTTTTAATAGTCAGTGACGATTCATATGAATTTATTAAATGAGAAACATATAGAGGTAAGATAAAATCAGAATGAGTTAGATAGAATTAGTTACATTTTTTAATTACCTTTGGAATTACTTCAGTACATTTTTCATGTCTATCTTAATTTTTTATCAGTATGAGTCCATTTCACAATCTGTTTGCTTGAACTTTAAAACTTACTTAATTTTGAAATAATTTTTCAGTCAGACTTTGAATTCTGTAGAAAAAAAAATGTTGTTGCAACAATGCATCTTGGGAGTTAATCTTTTAAAACCTATTAATGTCCTTTTTAAACAGCGCCACACTTGGGAGAAATTATTTTTTTTTGTGTGAATTGTGCAAATACAACATTTCCACAATCATATCTGAACATTCTCACCAGTCTATTCTTCCACGGACTTTTGGTTTTTTATTTTTAAGTGTATTAAAGCCAAAAGAAACATTAAAAAATGTATAATTTAAAGCAGCCTGAGTAACATGTGAGAAATCCATCAACATTTCCTCCTCATGCTGGTAACCATCCTGGTAACAGCGGTATCACGTCCCCTTCTTTTGGCAGCATTTGTCACAGACAAGCTTGCTAGCAGGATATTTTACTCTCTTTACTGGTATATTCAATAGCTAGTCTCTGATAAGCCACACTGTCAGGGCCAGCTTTGTTCCCTTTGAGGATAGACTTTTTCCCAGACGATAGAGATGTGTAATTGCCACTTGTCGCCGAGCCCCCATCCTGCCTCCCTCCATCACCAAAAGATGCAGCTCTTCTGGTGCAACAGTCAGCATAGTGTTCTCCACATGTCCATTCACTCAATGTAGGATAGGACATTGTTCTGAGATGAATTCTGTCGCTCAATGGCTGAGAGTCGGGAGGTCGTAGGTTCGAATCCCCATTTGGTTTATGCCAAAGACACTGAAAATGTTTGACACTCAGGTGTTTGTCAACTGATGGAAAGTCAAAAAGTGAAAGTGTCTTGTCGACAATTCACTTTATTAGGAAAAAATATATCACAGAGTGTTGTATTTTAATTTTTACTGAGGCCATAAAATACATTTCACAGTATACAGATATTTAATTATTATTATTTTTTAAGTTAAGACCACAATAACCTGAAAGTTATTTAGTACTTAATTCAGTTTTACTTAAACCTATATTTTTATATATTTTTTTCTTACATATGTCAAGTTTTTATGAGTAACTCTTGTCACTACTTAGATATTTTAGAGGCTATATAAATGATTGTTTATTTTTGTAAATGCAGTTCATCACTAAATTTAATTTAAAAAATTAGAACTAATAAAAATATTTACAAACCTGTGTAAATTTGGACAAGCCACAAGTTTTTTTCCTATTAGAGTAAATCCCCCCCCCTAAAAAAATATATATATATATATATAATAATTTTATTTACAATATGATGTGAAGTGTTTTTAAAACCTTTACTCAAAAAAAAGGTCATTCAGAAACTCAAGGTTTGACTTCTACATGTGGAATCAAATAAAAACATACATAATCAATTCTCTCCAATTATCTTTTATTTTTTATGTGCTCCTGGGGATCATTTTTACTACAATTATTCAGTTTTTAGTCAAAATAATAAAACAGCGTGATGTTTTCTAGGACGTATTCATCAGAAACTTAACTTTGAGTTGTGAGTGGAACTCTCCTGCTAGCTTAGATTTAGCTCTTGTGCTACGTTGTTTTTTTAAATTCTAATTGAAATCTCTTTCATGTTTACTTTGTATATTCACTCATTAGTGTAATTTTTAATTCATGCTGTATCTTTCAAATATTTGTCAACTAAAACTCTTCTGCTAGCTCATTTCCCATGATCCTCTTGTTTACACTCTCTCTTGCTAACTCCCAATCGTAAGCTAGCAGCAAAAATAGCTAGCAATATCAGAGCTACCAGTCGTGTTTTGAGCCAAGTGGCTGCTCAGGCAAGGAAAACAAAGATGTAAATACATATATTGGAAGTGGGTACATCAGAATGGAGTAGAGCGCTCAGCTTTTGGCATACTGATGATTTTTATGTTGCAACTACAAGCTTTTTCAAACTCCCTTTTTTCATTTGCTCCTAATTTATAACAAATTGAATAAAGAAATACTCAGAAATGCAGTTTTTACCTTGTATGTATTTCCTCCATTAAAAAAAAAATGCTACAAGAACATGTTAAAAACACAATTTTCATTGCAGTGAGTCTCTAACATCTGATTCACACTGTGTCCCTGTTTAGAGGCTGGAATCAACTGGTCTTTAAGACCATCTTTTTTTATCAAGATCATCTACGATCTTTTGGTGTTTACCGAATATTTGAGTCATTTTCTTAATGGGCCCACATCATTCAGCTCCTCTTCTCTTCTCCTCGTCTTCTATCCCACTCCATACATCCCCCTACTTTCCACTGATTAATTGCAAGGTCACTATAAGCAAAAGGGGGCAGTTGTTCACATGTTCCACTATATCATTGACCAAGGCTGCATTCAAACTCCGGCCTTTCATTTATCACTACTCGACCCTGTGACTGGAGCCAATTAATATAATGGACTCGTGGGTTGATGTTTTCCTTAGCACTCTCAATAATGCAGTCATTTATATGCTGATTTGCCATTTTTTTTTCAGTGTTGCAGGCTGGATGCAACCCATGAATCCAAAAAGTGCCTCTGCGGAGGAATAAGTCATCAAGGACATGTTTTGTCTAAAATCAAAGCTGCACCTATAGGCTTCTCCCATTACACATTCACTTGGGGTGGCCTCTGTGAAATGATTGGCTAACGCATCAGTCGGTGGAGATTGCTTGTCTCAGCAGTATCATCAGACAATCCCTAAATTGTCATTATCATGAATCACCAGCAGTAGATAAAACGGAGACAGCAGAAATGATTGATACCTTTTCTCCATAAACCAGCCGAAGTAATCTAGCAAAGGCGCCATATTACTAGTATTACTGGGTCCTCATCGAAACAATAAACGTGTGGGAGGTGATTGAAGGGCAAGATACGTGGTGCTTGACTCCAGAGAAAATTGTTTCAAATAAAATTGCGTTTTCATCTTAGCAGAGAGCCATTCCGTTTGTTGCTGCTCCTCTAAAAATGCCAACAGGTCTAGGCTTTTCTGATAAAACCTTAACTCATACCTGCTGCTCTTTAAGTCCTTGTTACTGTTGAAATCTGTCTCTCTATACCAGGAGTCTGCAACCTGAGGCTACGGAGACACATGTGGGGTTTTTTACTCCTCCATTGTGGCTTTCTGATTAAAAAGTTTTAATTTGAATAGTAGCTAAAGTAAAAATTAAGTAGTAAAGTGAACTCAAACGTTATTCCA
>NC_050528.1:10053430-10056420 GCF_002922805.2 Oryzias melastigma
ATTGTGGCTTTCTGATTAAAAAGTTTTAATTTGAATAGTAGCTAAAGTAAAAATTAAGTAGTAAAGTGAACTCAAACGTTATTCCAACGATCCATAGAGCTTTTTGTAGTTTAACAAAGTTGAGCTACAACATTTTAAAAGATTTGAGATTGTTGTGTACTACAAATAAATATATAAAAATCAATGTGAGGTCAGTTAGGACAACCAACATTTATATTCAAGAGTTCAGATTTTCTATTTTTGAACAAATTGAATAAAAAAAAAAACACTGCAATGTTCACTGAATTAGCTCTAATTTAATTTTTTTTTACCACTGCTGACTTTATTTTATATGAAACAGGAAGTCTTATTTTGAAAGAAAGGAAGGAACCTTAGTCAGAAGTAATGAGCTATTTCAAATTTTGAAATAATAAACTATTTCCATCATAATAAGAACATTAACATGAATACAAATCAGTGTTCTAATTCTCTAAAGGATGAGTTATGACTTTAAAGACCGCTACTCTCCACCAATGAAACAACATTGTTTTTTTATTTCTTTTTTTTAGAGGTTATAGATGATTTCTGTTGGTTGCTTATGTAGGTCATGAATAATAGTAAGACTTTTGAAAATGTTGAAATATTTGACAAAAAAAGTCTTAATTAGTTTGGATGGAAATAGAATATGAAAAACAATTCTAAGAAAAACCATTTTTTCTTTTTATTCCGTTTACCTCTTGCATTAGTGATTGACACAATCTCGGTTGCAAATAGTTGTTAATCACTTGAATCAAATACATGGTTAATTTGGTTTTATTCAGTAAGTTTAATGACACAGTTGAGGTTAAACTATTTGTTTCAAACACAAAAACTAAAATAAAGAATTATAGATAGTCTAAGTGGCATTTTTTTATGTTTGAGATGCCATAGAATTGTTTTAATTAATTAATGTATGTCTTGTTTGTGTAACATTTGGAATCTGGACGATTCTTTGAATTGGTTTGACCACCAGAGACCGCAACTCTGTTATTCCATGTCCATTTTATGTGTCATAGAAGAAGTTCTGTCTTCAAACTATTTGTCAATAAAGATTGGAGGGAAAACACAATCGTTTTACCGTGTGTGACTACATTGTCCATGCGTGTAATCCAGAACTTTGTTTTGGTTCTTCTTTGGAGAAGTTGAAGAATTAGAATCAAAAGGACCGAACCATGGGAACAAAATATGAACTTTTATAGATAGACTATATAAAGCAAACATTGTGGGTAGAAGAAAAAAATAGTTCTTTTTAAAACACCTTATATTGTACATAAGTCCATTTACAGATACACAGTCTTAAAATATGTAGAACACCACCTTTAAATACATGTAAACTTTTGCTTTGTTTTAAACCTTTATTTAATCCATTCCATAAATCCACACCACAAATTGATGAGCATATTTTCTTTTTTGTAGTACAAAGTACTGCTTTTTAAAGTTCTACTGTTTTCTTCATTTGTAACCTCCATCTCTGTCCTTGAACATTTTTTATATTTACTGGAAATAAGTTGTTTTCTGGCTTTAAACATAACAAATGCTGTTTTAAGTTGAACTTGTTCCCATAATTTCAATGAAGCCGTCTTTAAAAACAATGCATTTGTAAGTTCCCCATAATTCACACCATAAACTATTCAAATAGATTTTTGTTTTTGTAAAATGTAAAAAGAGTGTACAAGTATGTCCCCAGACCTCTACACTGTACTGTAAACATTGTAGTATTAACTCTGAAAACCCCAGAAAAATATTCTTATTTGATTTTAAGTTAATTTGATATTTGTTTGTTCAATTTTGATAGCAGGGTCGCAGAAAAAAAAATAATAAATGAAATAAATAAAGAGGCCAAATTTGACCCGATGTCTTTTAGCAAATCTTGTCAGCGAACCAGCTTTCTCTGATTCACACAGAGAATAAATAAAATAAATACATTTTAAATAAATAAAATAAAATCTATTGGTAAGTTGCAAGACATAAATCATTCTATTTTTTTAAAGTACTGTACTAGGTAGCTATCCATGACAAATACTTTTTCAAAGCATAAAATTAACAGTAAAATAATTATTGAATTGAACTAAGTATCTTTTATATATACATTGTACTAAAAATACGTAAACAGCTATTGAAGGATTCTAGGATTAGTGATACAGATACTCTTAGATTCAGTAGAACATGAGTACTTTCCTCTAAAAACGTAAAGGCTGACCTCAAGACTTTACCACCTGGCTCCACTTCACTGTTCCGATTGGTTGACAGAAAAAAGAAAAAAGGATTTGATAGACAGATGGGTTACTTTAGTCAAATGCCAAGCCCATTTTTTAAAGCCCTTGACCTTTTCCAAACAGCTTTGAATGGTTGCGTTCCCTGTTGTTTGGTGAAGCTCCCACTTGGAGGAATCAGCAAACTAAACCAGCAGCGGTAACTCCTACGTCTTTTAGCAGGTTTGAGGTTTTAAGATTTATTAAAGCTTCTAGTTAAACCCAAATTTTCTATTCTGATTGTATTCTGGGAAAATGTTATTTATTTTTTTAAGGTGGTTCCAAAACTGAAGGAGCATCATAAATCCATCCCCAGGTGTCTGCTGTGCTTTTCTGTACATTTTGTGTGAATTTACATTTTTATTTAACAATTCCAGACTCACATTTCGTGATGGTACTGTTAAACGGTTTAAAAAAGGTATAGAGGACAAAAAAAGCCCACATAGCCGTAGACATATGGGGGTAACATAAGGACCTGTGCAAGGTCAGTATTGAGTTATGACAAAGATCCAGTGTTGTAAATAATGAGATCCCTGACCTTTCACAGGAACAAGATGAGCAATTTATCAGCTCTCAACCCAATGTTCAGCATCTTCATCTATGCTTTATTGATAGTAAGAGCCAGCACTGAACGGACATTAACCCTATAGTTAACAAAAAAGAAATAAAACACTAAAAAATGTATTTTCTGCTGCTTATTGCCTTGGTACGGAGCCCCCA
>NC_050528.1:10056666-10059035 GCF_002922805.2 Oryzias melastigma
TACTATCAGTCAGTGACTAGATTTTTTTAAATTTTTTTTTTATTTACTTAATTTTTTTTCTTCTGTGTCCCTTTAGGAGCTCCGTACCTTAGGAAGTAATGCAATCAATATTTTTAAAAACATGTTTTTTTCAAGCGTTTTGTTGTTAGAGGATTAAAGAACATCTTTAACATAAAAGAAACATTGTGTTTAAAACTAGAAAATTTGTGTTTGTGTTACTGCTAAATTCAGCTATTCTTTTTTTTTTTCTCGGAAATATAGTTAGAACAACATATATAGATAATGTGATTATTATGCACAAAAGTGGAGTCAGAAAGGGCACGTTTAATTTGCTATAAAAATAGTTGTTTACTTTTTTCCTGCAGTCCTTTCACTCTTTTCTTCAACACCAGCTTGTTCCATTAACTTATTAAATATATCAGTAATAAGCTGAGCTAATTCTGAAATATTGTTTATTTTTATGCAACAAGTTAGGAATTAGGAACAAAAATTGTTCAAAAGTTTAAGGCTAAGAACTCATTGTATGTGAAACTTTTTCAAAATAAATGTATATTACTACCCCATATGATAATTTTCCCCAAATGTAACATTTTTTTTCTGTTCCTAAAACTTAATTTGCTCCTGGAAGGGTTAAAGAAAGTGAAAACTTTATGTATATTTCTCTTTTTTGTGTGTAGAAATGATCACTTAATTAACGTTTGTTAAATGTCACTCTATTCTTATCTAGAATCGAGTTGATTTGATGATATTCTTGAGCTCCTCACTCTGATGTTAGAAGGTCAGGATGTTCAATATGAGCAACTCTCACTTAATTACTGTGGAAACCTTTGGAAAACTAAACATCTGTATTTGTTCAAAGCAGCGAATTACTGGCTGGTTTCATTTTTTTTGGTCCTCATTTTTGTTTGGATGGAACTTTTTTTATTTCGACTTTACCAACCTTCCTCGTCTATTTATTTCTTGCTTTTTCGTTCCACTTTTTCCTTGTAAATAATAAAACAATCAGAAAGGTGTTTTACAGATTGCCTTTTTCTGTGTTCCTTTTTTTTTTTTTTTTCATTCTCGCCTCTACACACAACTCCTCCTTTCTTATCTTTCTGACTTCTTATCTATACATCATTTGCCCATGCTCCACTGCATCCACCGTTCTCGCACACACCTGCAGACACGCTCTTAAAATGCTGAATTAATTCCTTGTCCGTCCTCGCTCATCGTTGGTGGTCCTTTATCTCTGGGGGTTGTGGAAAGGTGACTGGATGGCTCCCCATCATTAAAACCTCATCGTCCAAGATGACACAGTCTACCGTTATTGACTTTCTCTTTTCTTCTTTTTTTTTTTTTTTCTCCCGCCGCAAACGCTGTGCTCTAAAATCCAATTGGCAGACGACTGTTGAGCCGTGATTTCATTAAATCAGACTCGTAGACGATGTAAGTACAGATGAATACAGACAGAATGACGGAATGCTCCCTGAATAATACACATTCCTGAACAAAGCTGCAGAATTCTCCCCGCAATTTAAATGCATATTCTTATCGTGAATAAATAGCCCAAACAAGATGAGTAAATTGGTTTCCTGGAAGTGTTTAAAGATGGAGGGAATAATAAAAAAAGAGATGCAAGTGGAGGAGAAGATATAAGTTATGGGGTCACTTTCATGGAAGTGGTGTCATTTTGGTTTCTCCTGAACAGAGGCGTCCACAAAGGTCACATCAATAATTCTCCAGATGGTCATTAATCATCTGGCCTCAAGTCTGTCATCATATGGGGCTAATGAGATATGCATAGATCATTTCTTCCTTTGGTGGGAGGACACTTCTGCCAGGAAGAGTGATAATATATAAAAAACAAAACTAACAAAAAGAAAAATCATTGATCTTGTTGTACTCTCAGGGGACTTGTGTTTACCATGTTGTGTGTCGGTGTTTGTTCTCGTCTTTTTAAGGTCTTTATTTTAGATGCTTAATTCTTTAAGACACTGTAAAAAGGGTGAAGCTACTAAATGCGTCAAAGTTAAGGACTATCTTTTAAATCCATGGTGCTTGTAAAGTACAAAAGAGATGTTGCACTTTATTTTTTAAAATGGTATTGAGGAAGACGTGTCAGTTTTCCACTCTTTTAATGAACATTAAAGACCTTATGTGATATTTGAATTGTTTGACATTAATAATACTTAACTAGTACTTAAGAAAAATAATATTTAAATTTCCCATACATGCTATTCTTTCAGAATAATTATATTCTTATATGTCATATATTTTCCTTGACTCTATTCTAAGTATAAACAGTCCATTTATGAAATCAGTGAATTCTAATTTAAATATTGCCTGGAAAATACAGGTATGGAGCCCCTTAAGGGACATTAAATTAA
>NC_050528.1:10059243-10061046 GCF_002922805.2 Oryzias melastigma
ACTGGTGCGCACCACTTACTAACTGGTGGGCACCAGTTAGTAATTTTTTTTTTTAAACTTTAATTTTTTTTTCCAATGTCCCTTTAGGGGCTCCGTAAGATAGTATCCAGAAAACCTTTTTTTTACTTCAATTCACAATAAATAACAAACTATTTATGAAATATGAATTAGTTTCGTGAGCTTTTTTACTACCCGCAAGTATCAACTCCATCTCTGAGGCTCCGCCTTTTGCTCCTTATGGGCTCCGCCCATTTCATGACATCATCCTAGTAGAGGCCTCGGCTGCATGTCTGCTGCGTTTCACCCTAAAACAAACAGAATTTTTACAAATTCTTAGGCCTTTACTCCAAAAATGTAAACATTTGTACATTTTACAAATACATTTGTAAAGGGTAATATGTATCTGTAGTTACTTAATCAACAGATTTCTCCCCCAAAAAAATACATTTTTAGGATTGGTAACCATCCATAAGAAGCTAAACCCATTTTTCCTTAAATGAAAATGATGTGGAATGTACCACAGTACCAGAATACATTTCTAATGTTCTTTTTTTCTATTACACTGATTTCACCAAGGGTTCTAATGGGCTACATTTAATTTGTTATAATAGACTTGAACTATCAAAAATAAAGAAACAACACCAAATTTCCTAGAGCAAAAGCAGCAAAATTGTGACATTCTAATCACAAAAGTTACAGTTTGTCCTTTATAGAAAACATAAACTCTGATTGATAAACATGTCCTTCCCTGGACTGCTGAGTAATTGCAGATCAATCAGCTCTTATACAAGCCAAGTGCATGTTAATCAGAATGAGTCCATAATAGAACTCTGACATGAAACCTGGCAACCGCCGTAGAAAGAAAAACCCTCGCTGGGATTGATGAGTCTGGCTTCTAAAGCCCATTGTTCAGAAGATGGAGTTATCATAAACACAAATAAAATCATGTTTTCTTTATTTAATAAATCTCTGTAACTTTCAGTATATCTGATTCAAACGATAAATGCTCTGCGTCTGTTCTTAACGTCAGTTCTATGTTTAAGCTGGGAGCTGATGGGTGACAGAGTCGCTCTGCAGTCACGGCGCGCTCGGTGGGACGCGGCGTTTCACTCGCATGTTAATGTAAGAAATTCATGAGCGAGCACAGTCAACGGACAAATATATCTATTACTACATTTCATGTAAATGATGTCACCGTGGTTACAAAACTGTCTCATTCGTGTTTAGACGCCATAAACATTGCAGAATGACAAATTGAGTGCATACAAAGTGTTTATGGTGTTTGTATTTTCAGCGCGGGCGGTAAAGCATCACTCTGTTTGGAGACTTATTTATATTCTCTTCATGTTCTTTTAATCATAGTTAATGGATCAATGTTCTCAGAACTGTTCGCTTAGGTGAAAAATATATTCCCTGCTGTCTTGTGTGTTTCAGATCTTCATCGTAGCTGTCGCCATTTGTTCTCGCGGACATCTCAGACCGGTAATGTTATGGCCTTTATTTTTATTTTTTATTTTTTAAGACAGAGATATCGCTGCTCTTTTATGAATTACAAACAGATCTTTCTGCTGATATTTGAACAGGAGATGATAGAAATGGCGTTTGGTGCAGAAATGGATTATGGCTTTTTATGAATGTACAATATGGTTCAAGGTTTAAGTTATGACAGAATTATATAAACTAAAATAGGAAAAAATAACAGTATTGTCTGACTTTTTGAAAGCTTTAAAATAATGCTTCACAAACGTTGATCATTCTGTGTAGATTGGAGAAAAACATCTTATTTTTTTTGCTTCAGAATTA
>NC_050528.1:10061200-10063719 GCF_002922805.2 Oryzias melastigma
AAAAGTAGTAATTGTGTCCTTAGTCAAAAAATACAAATTGTATTCATGAAATTAGAGCTGTAATAAGTATCCAAGTACTTGGATACCTGCAATCTGCTCCTGGAAATTTGAGTACAAATATTCAAAAGTCAATGATTCATAATTTTTAAAAATATTGTAGTAAAAATATAATTCAGGAACAATATTGCTCTGAAATGCAGAATAATGTTTGATTTTAAGTTTACAAACTAAAAGTAAAGCTGGCGAGTAAGACTTCATACATCCAGTAAAAATACATACACAGCAACAAACATTATTTCAAAAATGAAGAATTATGGTTTGATTCACGAATCGTTGAATTGAATCGGATCGCCGTCTAAATAACGTTCTACGGCCCTAATTCAATACTATATTCACTGTTAAAACAAAAAAGCTAAATATCCGTTATTTTGCAGTAAATGTATTTTCTCTTAAAAAACTAAAATAGTGATGCATATTCTGTTTTCAAAGCGCAGATACAAAGTACAACAGGGTCTTTCAGGCCCGCAGAAACAGTAATGGACTGGTATCTATTTATAGTGGGAGGAAAAGCTACAATGAATAGAGGTGAACAAAGAAGACTGATAATGGAGCCATCGGTGGGGGTTTGAAATGCTTCCTCTGTGTTTGGAAGAGAAAGTGAAATACGGAATAACTAAATATATGTTTCTGGGTTTTTTCTTTAGAAATAAAACAACAATATGTGTTAATTTCTCTTTGAAATATTTTTAAAGAAGCAAAATAATATTGATAATTATTTAACATTATATTCTTTATTTACGGTGGCCTTGAAGGGACACAACACAACACTTGGAGTTCACAATACAATACATTAGGATCACAACTCAACATATTAGGATCACAACACATTGGGTTCGAAACACAACACAATAGGGTCACAACACAACACTTTGGGGTGATAACACAACATTTAAAGTTCACAACACAACACTTTAGGACCACAACACCTTAGGGTCACAACACAATAGGGTCACAACACATTAGAGTCACAACACATTAGGGTCACAATACATTAGGGTCACAACACAATAGGGTCACAACACAATAGGGTCACAACTCAACACAATAGGGTCACAACTCAACACATTAGAGTCACAACACATTAGGGTCACAACACAATAGGGTCACAACTCAACACAATAGAGTCACAACACATTAGGGTCACAACACAATAGGGTCACAACTCAACACATTAGAGTCACAACACATTAGGGTCACAACACATTAGGGTCACAACTCAACACAATAGGGTCACAACTCAACACATTATGGTCACAACTCAACACATTAGGGTCACAACTCAACACATTAGGGTCACAACTCAACACATTATGGTCACAACTCAACACAATGGGGTCACAACACAATAGGGTCACAACAAATTAGGGTCACAACAAATTAGGGTCACAATTCAACACAATAGGGTCACAACACAATAGGGTCACAACAATTTAGGGTCACAACTCAACACATTAGGGTCACAACACAACACATTAGGGTCAAAACACATTAAATTCACAACACATTATGGTCACAACTCAACACATTAGGGTCACAACAAAATAGGGTCACAACAAATTAGGGTCACAACTCAACACATTAGGGTCACAACTCAACACAATAGGGTCACAACTCAACACATTAGGGTCACAACTCAACACATTAGGGTCACAACTCAACACATTAGGGTCACAACACAATAGGGTCACAACACATTAGGGTCACAACACAATAGGGTCACAACACAATACAATAGAGTCACAACACATTAGGGTCACAACTCAACACATTAGAGTCACAACACATTAGGGTCACAACACATTAGGGTCACAACTCAACACAATAGGGTCACAACTCAACACATTAGGGTCACAACACAATAGGGTCACAACACATTAGGGTCACAACACAATAGGGTCACAACACAACACGGTCACAACTCAACACAATAGGGTCACAACACAATAGGGTCACAACAAATTAGGGTCACAACTCAACACATTAGGGTCAAAACACATTAAGTTCACAACACATTATGGTCACAACTCAACACATTAGGGTCACAACAAAATAGGGTCACAACAAATTAGGGTCACAACTCAACACAATAGGGTCACAACTCAACACAATAGGGTCACAACTCAACACATTAGGGTCACAACTCAACACATTAGGGTCACAACACATTAGGTTCGTAACACAACACAATAGGGTCACAACACAACACTTTGGGGTGATAACACAACATTTAAAGTTCACAACACAACACTTTAGGACCACAACACCTTAGGGTCACAACACAATAGGGTCACAACACATTAGGGTCACAACAAATTAGGGTCACAACTCAACACATTAGGGTCACAACTCAACACATTAGGGTCACAACAAAATGGGGTCACAACACATTAGGGTCAGAACACAATGGGGTCACAACTCAACACATTAGGGTCACAACCAACCCCCAACACTCGCAGGCG
>NC_050528.1:10063825-10077784 GCF_002922805.2 Oryzias melastigma
GATGCTGCGTCTAATTATATATTAAGTCTATGGTCACAACACAACACATTAAGTTCACAACACATTAAGTTCACAACACATTAGGGTCACAACTCAACACAATAGGGTCACAACACAAAAGGGTCACAACTCAACACATTAGGGTCAAAACTCAACAAACCCTAATGTGTTGTGAACTTAAAGTGATGTGCCGTGACCCTTTAAGGTCACTGTATTTATCAGTTGAGATGCATAATTTGGGAAATTGAATTTCATTGGATTACATTGTTTTTGTTTTTCTGTTTTCATGTTTTTGTTTTGCTCTTTTTTTGTGTTTTTGGTGACATAAAACAGATGCATTATTATCATGTAGTGGACATTTTTTTGGATCTTTAGACTTTTTTGCCTCCAAAAAAAATATGTTTAATGTTTAAGTAGTTTTTTTATGGTCAATCACCACTATAATTGTATTTAAAAAAGTGGTGAAATCTTTCTAAAAATTCATCTGGCGTTGCTCCTTGGGTGACGCAGTAAGTCACAACATGATTTGTTCTACTTCCTTTCGACATGCCCAAGAATTATGTCTCATTTTAAGAAATTCCTGGAGGTACCTATTCGTATTCTCCATATGATTGAACCATCAATACTGAAGGTAAGAGAAGGTCACTCTGACAGCTTTATGGGTTGCCAGATCTGCCCACCTCCCTACAGAGCTCTGTAGAGCTGTTTTCCAACATCACTGATTTTATTGTATCATGACAGACAGCCAATTTAAAAAATAGCAAGTACAATCAAAAGAGCATTGGTCTGAATGCAGCCTCGTATTTCTGGTCTGATAAATGGTAAAAAGTAATTGATCTTCCCTCATGACACCTTTATATCCTTTTTTTAGACCTCTTGACAGTGAGATTCTCATATACACACACCCAAAGAGACGTTTTTACCGCCTAAAAACAAAATGGCTTTATCTCTGCTGTTCTTAATAACCTATTTGATGAATATTTTATCATTTTTCACAGCTAAGTTGGATATTAATGAACTTTCAGTCTGTGCCTACGCTGCATGCTTGCTAAGATGACATTTTTTGCCTGCCCACCTGTTATGAATATTTATGACATTCTAGTGGACAAAGGTTAAAAGACGAACGTTTTTGCTTTTGGCTGCAGCTTCACTCATTGTACTAACTAGAGGAAGGTTGCTGTCCATGGTCCTGAAGTCATCATCAATTGTTGTTTTTCCCACTTCAACTAGTCAAAGACTGGTTATTTTCTCCCAATGTCTTAGTAGAAAAAACAAGTCTAATTGTTTTTGTTTTTCCAGCGGCTGCCCCCTCCGATACCTTTACTTTAATCAAAGGTCAAAGTTGGAAGAAAAACAACAAACGCCTTTTGACTTTGGCATGGAAAACAAATCTTTAAACCCAAATTATTCAGAAGTTAAAGATTGATTTTAAATTTGTTTGACCTAAAAACCCACAAAAATATTTGATTTCTTTGTAAATGTTTATTTATTTATGATTATACTTTTTTTTTTAATTGCAAGGCTGTTTCTGATTCTTTGATAGCAGGATTTTCGTCAAGATTGAAGTTTTTGTTCTGCAGCGCACACAAAAATCATTGTTTGGTGGCCAGCTGACTCCTGACAAAACACAGTAAAAGGGGTTATAAAACATGTTTATTGGGCTGACAAGTCCACAGTAGTTTTCACTATCATGCTCTGGTAATGGGAGCCAGGCGCACACTAGTGGACATATTTTTTTGGCTTAGAAAACAGACAACCCTTTTTGTGAAGAGAACACATTGAAAAGAAAAGCAAAAACTCTGCTAAAGGGAGCATTTGTGTTTGGCATTTTTTTGTCTTTAAGTAGCACAAAATCACCCTTGATGTTATTTTATGGTAGAAATAGACACAAATTGTTAGTTTTATGAAGTTTATTTTTATTTACAACCATTTATCATCTCTTAGTCGTCATCTTTGCACTCATTCAACTTTCTTTGAAAGACTTTGAATTGATTCCTGCAAAAGCAATGCTAGTCTCCATCTTTCATTAACATTTTTTTTTTTTTTTTTGCACAATTCATTAACTATAATTACTTTTGGCAAAAAAGTAGGGTCTAACAGTATCTCAATTTAATCATTATACTGTTGCTGCAGTTTCTGTGTTAGCTACATTAACCCACATTGGCTTAAGTGGGCCGGCTCGCTATGGTAGCCAGCCACCTAGTGGACAGTTTAACAAGCTAGCGAGGGGCTAGCAGAGCTATCTCGCTATGCTATCCACTAGGCAGCTCGCTAGTGTCCACCTAGCGTTGCAAGACGGCCCACTGAGTGCCCACTGAAGCCAATAGCATAGCAAGCTAGCTCTCTCGGCTCTTCCTAGCATGCTGCGCTATCCACTAGGGGACTGGCTAGCATAGCAAGCTGACCTTCTGAGTGCCCACTGAAGCCAATAGCATAGCAAGCTAGCTCTCCTGGCCCTCCTAGCTTGCTACGCTGTCCACTAAGCGGCTGGTTAGCAGCTGGCTAGCCTCCACCGAGCAGCTGCCTAGCGTAGCGATGCGACCTACTGAGGGCCCACTGAAGCCAATAGCATAGCAAGCTAGCTCTCTCTGCTCTTCCTAGCATGCTACGCTGTCCACTAGAGGGCTGGCTAGCAACCCAATTGGGACCCACATTTTCTGCCCTCTTTTAAACCATTTGGGGCCACTTGGCCTTACTGACTGGGAGGTTTTAATGAACCAATCTGAATTAAAGTCTACAAATGTCTACTTAGACAGTCATGTGACAACACTTTGTTAGTAAATCTCTGATTGGAAGTTATGAACCGGATTTTGATGATTCATGTAATGGTAAGGTCGGGTCTGGGCGGGATTATATAAGTTCGCTTCCTCCCACGCCCTTTCAAGCAATCTATAATTTTATACCTAGTTATTCTATTTCTGACACATCTTTGTGCAGATGTAAATCCTCAGTTGATTGTATTTCACATGCATTATACTTGTTTGTGATTGCTTGAAATAAACTCTTTCAAATCAAATCAAATAAAAAAACAATTTGATTTAAATCATTAAAACCACTTAATTTCAGCCTATTCTTGGATTAAAAATATACAATATATTTATGGATTAGATAAATGTGTTAAAGCCGCACCCTCATCTTCTACCTGATCCAGCTGCTAAGGTCCTGAAGGAACCACTTCTTAAAGAACAGCTTGTGTAAATCAGTAGAAAGGTGTTTCCAGAGGCCACAGATTCAAAGACATGCAAAGGTCATGAATCATAAAGTCGGTTTCTTTTTCTGCCAAAGAAAAGCTACAACTACTACTGCGTCTTTGGCTCTCATCCCAGACTTACTTCACCTTCTAGTTTTCTGCAACTCTGGGCCGACGGCTTCAGATTCATGTTGTTGTTTGATTTGCTGCACAATCCAGGAAAAGCTGGCTGACTTGAATCAATTCAATAAATAAGAAGTTACAATGCTTGTCATATCATTTGATTTGATTTTAGTTGTAGCTTTTTTTTAGATGACTAATCATTTATGTGTTTGAAACCGTTTTAGTTATTTTTTCTTTTTTTTGTAGCTCTAAAATGAATTTTTAGTTGATGTGCTAAAGCAGTCCAAAGGATTCGTCACTTGTCACGCTCTCCGCTCTTCTGCTTTTCTCTAATTAACAGATCTACATTCACCGTAAGCCCAAGGCAGATGTGAGGCAAAAAACCAGCTAATCAATGGCACTAAAGTTAGTCCCTGAACAATATTGAAGCAGAAAGGCTTGAGTGAGCCGCATTGATTTGTATTCACTATTCACAGTTTTACTCAAGAAAAAGAAAAAAAAAAAGGACCTTGAAAGACAACAAGATTTGTCCTCAGACACAAACTTTTTAAACACCAGCTTTATAAATGATTTACTATTTCGCATAATATTTTGTGTGGCTTAATTACAACAAAATAATAATTTTAAATAAAGCTACACAAAAGAGACCATTAGGAAGTCCCAAGCACCATTACATTAGCACAGACGAGAAGATGTAAAGGTTTAAACCATTAGAAAATAGGCTGTTTTAATTAAAGCTGCAGATTTACTTGCCTAGCTGGGTTAAAAGCATTGATGGGCTGGTCTGATAAGAGCCAAAGTGGTGGTTGTAAAACTAAATCATGTCAGGCAGAGGTGGAAAAAAGCCTCCAGAGGAAGGGCAAGGGGGGGTTAAGGAAAAGACTCATTGGCTGCCCTGTAATGAGGACAAATAGCTTCGGAAATTCTGCTCAAGGAGGGAATATACACTAGATGTTGCAATACTTTCAGCCCCAGCTTTAATCTTTTGGTAAAAAGGTTCAAAGAAATAAGTCATTTAAGATGAATCATTTAAACAAAAAACTTAAAAAAATGAAAAATGTAAATGTCACCTTTAAAAATGGTTCTTAAACAGTACTGTAAGAATTAGAATTAAATTGTGAATGTTTGAAATTAACTTATTATAACTGATGGTTCAGGATGAACACACTAAATATCAATAAATTGAATTTTGTGATTTTTAGTAGCAAAAAAACAACACATTTCCAATCAATTTTAAAATTAATTAAACTATCTACAAAATTCTGGGTGTCATTGTGGATGAGTGACTGATTTGGAAAGCCAAATTTGACTGGGTGACCAGAAAAATAAGAAAACTCAATAAATCATGTGTCAAAGTCAAGGCCCGGGGGCCGGATCCGGCCCTTCAGATCATGTTATTTTATTGTTATAAACAGTCCGATGTTATGTTGTGTTTATTTTTAACTTGTATGATTTTGATAAAATATATTTTTATGGAGAGTAAAATATTGAAAATTATTTAAGGTTTAAATTGATTTATTCTGGAATCATATTCCTGCCTTTTTATTATTCATAATTTTTTTCAAAAGTAACGTTTAAAAGTTTTAAAAATTGGCATTCTGCTAGATTTTTCAGACTATTTTGGCATTTATTAAGATTTTTTCAGCTGTTTTGAAGTTATATTTCAGCTACATTCTAGCTGTTTTTGGCTAATTTAGGCTTTTTTTCAGTTTTTAGGCAATTAAGAAGTTTAGCTATTGTTTCAGCTAAATGCTAGCTGTTTTGACTAAACTAATTTTTTTAGGCTAATTTGGCGTTTAGCTAATATTTTAGCTGTCTATCAGCTTCAGCATTTTTAGTTATCAATTTCAGCATCTTCAGCTATCAGCACTAGCATCTTTAGCGCCCAAATTCAGCTTACAGCATTCACACTAGCATTATCACAGGTAATGCTATATATCTAGTTCATAAATATGTTAAAAAGTTATGTTTTTAAAGTTTTAAAAATGTAGCTCTAGAGTAAATATTTATCCTGTTCGGCCCGCGACCTAAAGTGGGTTTTGGATTTTGGCCTCCTGTGGGATTGAGTTTGACACCCCTGATATAAAATACTGGGTTTAAAAATGATACTTACTTTAAATCACAGTCCAATCTTCCCTTATCTGTCATATTGTAATGTTGTGGGGGCGAACATACAAAAATACTGATTGTACAAAAGCGGTTTGTCCAAATCACTACTACCACCTCCAATCTAATACTACCTCTGGTCATTTATTTCTCAAACGAATCATTCTTGATATTTATAATGTTAATATACATCAAATTTGCACTTTTTATGTATAAAATTGTGTTTATTAGAAACGCTATCCCTGAACATTTTATATTTTACTTTAAAACTATCGCAGAAATTCATCATGGGAATGGTAATTTTCATGTTCCAAGATGTGTCGCATCAAGATCTCAGTTTAGTTTGGGATGAATTTATCCTTTGTGATATGAATAAAGTTTAATTCAATTTGGAGGCTGAAAAATGGGATATCAAACATTTCTTAAAAAAAAGTTTAAGGCAATCCCTAATACCAAGATGATTGTTTTACAAAATGTTTTTTTTTGGTTTTGTTTTTTGTGTACAGTGTGTAATTGTGAATGTATAAAATTGTACAATTGTATTTTATGTTAATTTTAAAGAGGCTCTAATATAAACCCATATGGGTTTTTTTGCCTTTTTCTGCACTTACTTTTTTAGGTATTTCTATACTTTTTTTCTTGCAATTTGTTGTATAAGTGCAAATACATAAAAAAAATCTAAATTCTAAATAAAATGAAAAAACAAATGTTTATATTGTTGGTTAATGGTTAGTTAAACTGATAAATACATTTCATTTGCATGAATTTAGCTTGATTCCTTTACTTTATGTTTTTTTTCTGATTTCTGTAATTCATTGACATATAATTGTGAAACTGGAGAGCTTCTGCCAGTACGACTCTAAAGCATAATTTTCATAAATTATCCAATTTTTTAGTCACCAATTTCTCCTTTTTTTTGTTAACTTTGGTGGATAAATGACCCTCCAAAAACAGCCCTTTTTGGGCTTGCTTTATAAGTGCTGCTCCAGCTCACTGAGCACATCAGTGCAGATTGCCATTTAAGCAACAAGATGATTATTGCGTCTAAGAGACGGCGTAATTTACAAGCCTTATCTCTCAAGTTGAGCAAATTTAGATGAAAGATGAAAGCAGGACAGCGCTTTGCAGCAATATTGGCAGCGATCAAACGCGTTTACACTTGTAATGTGTGGCACTCGAAGCATCTGCTGCCTGCTTTCAGAGCCAAATGTGAACGCTGAAGAGCAGCCAAACAAGGACAGGTTTAAAGCTCGACATGTATGTACAAGCTTTTGCTTTCGCCTATTTTCATTCCCGTAGTTGCGACGGTGTGAAAATCCACCCGTTGGTTTTTGTTCTTTACATCTGGGATTTTTGTTTTGATTGTCTCACTTCCTACACTCTTTCCCGTCACCTTTTGCTGTTATATAACTCACTCCCCCCGATCTGTCAGACATCCCGAGGTGACAGAGTGAAAGCTCATGCTCTAATTGTTGTTCATCAACTCAGTGAGTTCAATGATTTCATGGAAATTAAGGATAATTTTGATTTTATGAATTACAAAAGCAAGTCAATTCTGCTTATTCTGTACTTCCGAACTAGTCCTGTCAGGAGATATAACAGAGTAGGGCTGGGCGATACATCAATATTAATGATTCAATTCAAATTTTTTGTTTCAGGTGATTTATTTTCTGAAAATTGAAATTTTATTCTTCCAGCTCTCCGTTCTCTTGGGCTTCCGTAGTTCGATGTAAAGTCAGTTGTTAAAAATATTCTGCTATTTGGAAAAAGAGAGTAAAAATAGGGAGAAAAAAATCAATTAAATCAAATTTGGAATAAAAAAATCTATAACAGAGTAAAGTTTTTTTTTTTGCTAATCTATCATTTACTTCACGATAAACCAATATTCTGAATCATGATTCATTATTACTATTTGTGTAAACTTCTGTGTCCTTCAGCTTTACTATCATTCATCAAAACATATTTATACTTTTTATTCTTGTTGAGAGGAAACAGCTTGTACCATATGTGCGGTCTACCTTGCAATGAATCAAACCCTTCTGTAAACTCAACTACATACACATCTTTGCATGTCATCTTGTTTTTGTTTTTTTTCTACCAGATTCTGTTGTTCCTCCTCCTCCATAATTGAGTTACGTGGAGCTGTTTCCCATTTCTCATTTGCAGTGATGTCAAATTTTCTGCCTCTGTCAGCTCTTAAACTGTGAGGTATCATTTATGGAGACACCTCAGTGCATGTTGTTCCAAGACGATAAGAAACTGTCTTTACATATTAGACTTGCTTTTAGCTGTAATAATTTTTAGTCATGAACGAATAAACTTACAGCATTCATTATTTGTTGTCTTTATGTAGTTTCAAGATGTGGAGGATTCTGTTTATGAATTTAATATCTGCATTTGTCTTATTTAAACCTTCCAATTCTGGTAAATTATAAAATTTGTTGTTTGAAATCCTTTGTTTCTAAATGCTCACCTGTCCTACAGCTCATTAATTTGCATGTATTTTATCACAACTTTCATACATTTTGCTCCCACAGTTCAGTTGCAAACGTTTTCAATTAGCTCGCGTTAATATGTACTACAAATCCTTTATATCTGTTTTCAGTAAACATGATCAAACTTGATTTAATGTCCAAGTGCTAAACTACATGCCAAAATAATGAGTGTCAAGGGAGGACCCCAGAAAGACACAAACAGAATTAGTTAAATTCTGCCTTATGAGTTAAATAAAGACATTTTTCTGTATGTGCTCGTTTCAAATGATCCTTCCTATTGACTAAATTGTTATTTAGCTGAATCGCTCTGTACTGTTTTGTTTGTTTTTTCCTGTTTTTGTCAAGGCTGTTTATTGCTTTAGAAAAACCATCATCTCATACAATGAATTCATAGTGTATGATTATCCAATAATAAATGGAAAATGATCACATAATATCACTGCAGCACTGTAAGGTTAAGTTTTTTATTTTTGTGGTTATGCAAAGGCTGTTTTCTATAGTCATCTCCGACAAATTAATTTACTTTTATAACTTAAAAATATAATTTCTGTACTTTTTCATCTCTCCTCAGATGTATCATCATTTTTCTTCACTCTCTTTTACCTCTAAAACATATTTTAAATAGAGCTGCAAAAATGTATTATATCAATAATATGTCACAAAACAACAAAATCACTTGTGCAATTTGCCATGTAAAATAATGTTATTTGTGCTACTATTTTTTGGACATTTATTTATTTACTTTTTTGGCAGATTTTGTGTAATATAAAAAAGTAGTTGGCAATGGTTATGTTCTATTATTATTTTGATCTTCCTAATGGAAAAGCACTCCCACTCATGTTAGCATTAGCTGAACCACCTGCTTATAAAATGAGTTGTGAAAAAATACTCGACTTGCCAAAAACACTCTTTTTCCTTTTTTTTGATCTGTCTTTTTTTTGTCTAAAGTAAAAAAACTGGCTACTAGAACATATTTTTTTAAGAACTCCCAACATTTGTTTCAAAATAATAGTAGGAACCACTCTAGCAAGACAGAGATGATCAACTAAAGCATTTATGCAACCAGGTTTCTCTGTTTTTCAACCACAACAAGTGAGACCTAAGGACTCCACTGCTGCATCCAAACTTCATGCTCTGGATTTTTCTGGGCACTAAAACACTTTTCATGCCTCAGTGTCGGTCAGAAGTTGGTTTGTGACTGGTAGTGGGGAAAAGCTCAGCTCTGTATGTTACTGGTAGATTAAACAATGACAAAATCATTTATTTAGAGACCATATCTTGTAGATTCTGACATTTCCTTTTATATAATGTAATCCATTCACCTGTAGAAACCATATTCTCACGTGAAGTTCCAGGAACAAATATTTGCTACAGATTTTTTGTTTAAAATATTATTTTCTCCAAGAAATATTTTTTTTTAACTCAAATGTATTTTTATATCTTATCAACAATAATAGTAGATCTTGGTTGCGTAAGACTGCAGTTTGACCCTGCAGTGAGGAGGAAGGAGGTGCCTCGGCATGTATGCCTTTTTAATTGCTTCTCATAGGAACCCAACTATTGACTGTTGCAAATGCTCATTGATTTTTTTAGTCGTCCTCTAATGTTTGTTGCTAAATACCAGGGGGCAAATGGCAGCTGTGTGTCTCCACTTGACATTAGTCTGTCTTTTCATATAAAGTCACATCTGTGCATGCATTTGAAACTACTCATATATGTTTTTTTTTGCTTAATGTCCTTTGTGATTTAAGTAAAACGGAGTTTGAGGAACTAACAAAGAGGAATAACTGCTTGCTTTGCCCAGGAAGTCAGATCAAGAAAAATTGATCGAATTAGAGCGCTTACTTGCAAATCCAGATTGTTAAAAGCTTCTGACAAAGTGTTTGCTTGTGTTGAGAAAAGCCATTTTTATTTAAATATATATATATATTTCAAAGTGTGTGTTTTTTGTTTTGTTCTTTTATTTATTTATTTAAAAAACCTATCAAAAGACTTGAAGGATTTAAGATTATTAAAATTTCTAACCTACACATGTTTAGTATGGAAGCGTTAGTGTCTCATAATTCAAAATAGAAGTCAATACTGGAAATGTTTTTTCAGTTTCTCAACATAATTAATTTTTTTTGTCTATGAAATGAAAGGGAAAAAAAACATTCTCCAAATGGCTTTTTCTTTTTCCTCTTCAACACACTCATTAGGTAACTTCATTAAAATGACAAAGAAAATGACATTTGGCATTTCATTTTTTAAAAAGTTCTTTATTAAATTTGTACCAAAATTCAATTAGAAATGCTTGAAGAGAAATGTTTTTTCATTTTCACAATGTTATTGCATTACTGGTCTCTTAAATAAAATGCAAAAGCAATTTTTCCAGATGGCTTTTTCTTTTTCCACTTCAACACCACTCATTCTGTAACTTCATTAAATGTGCAAATTTGTACCAAAATTCAATTAGAAATATCAAATTTGAAAATTCAAATGTATTAAGAGAAATGCGTTTTCATTTTTACAATGTAACTGCATTACTTGTCTCCTAAATAAAATGAAAAAGCCATTTTCCGAATCGCTTTTTCATTTTCTTTTTCATCACTGCTCATTCAGTAATTAAATTTCCAAAGCCAATGAAGATTGCTTTTTTGTTTTCACATCTCGCCACGCAAAAAGTGTCTCATAAATCAGTTAGTTTAGTGTTTTATTTTGAAATTCCCAGCTGGATTGTAGCTTGCTACCAAACGTGCCTTGTTGGCTTCGTTTTCTGATCCCTTGGCACCTTCCTGGCACACCAACTTACTCTGTACTGGGTGTAGAAAGCACAAAGGTGTCAGTTGTTTTCTCACATTGAGCTCCCTCCATTTCTGCATTGGTATTCTCTATGACTAAGAATTATAGAACTGACAGAACGATCATCTGTCTATCTGTTCTTTATGTTCTTATTAGTACTCCTTTCGGAAGTGTATTACTGCAGCCCCCGGTTTTGATGCTTCTGGATATAGTCCATTTTAATTGGAAATCTGCTTGTCATTGTTCCCAGCATGCTTGTCTTTGAAGAGTTTGAATAATGCAGGACTCTGTCCTTTATTTCCACTTGAATACACTGCACTATATCTGTCTGGTCAGCAAAGAGAAAGCGACAAAGACAGGCAGACTCTCAACAACAAGGAAAGAGAGGAACTGAAAGGCAAAGTGTCAGAGTGGAAAAAGGACTTGAAGAAGCTTTGTTAGAGGAAGACAAATGCATCAAAAGACATCAGAAGTTCAGAGTCAACCTCGGATAAAGCTCCAAAGTATTCCTAGTAGGGGGTCCGTTTGCTTCAAGTAATAAGACAACAATTTGTAAACATAACTTAAGTTTTCTACATGTTAAGGCTTTTTTAATGTTTTTTTTTTGTCCGCATTTTCATTCAAGGACCCATCATAGACTTTCTCTTTGAATCCCTTTTGATGAGCAGTCCTTGAAAATAGTGGTTTACTCATCCATCACTTTCTAGTCCATAATTGGACTCAAACTCGAAAGTGTCAAAAGACCACTGGAGGCCAGTGGGAAAAACTAACAATTTCCTTATGATTCATGTCAAAAATTCTAATTTATTCCAAAGGAAATACAAAAAACACATTTTTTTAAATTTTATTTTATTAGAGATCACATCTTTGCATTAATTGGGCTATTGTTTATTTTTTTCATAATGGAAAGTGGGTAGTCTACAAGTCCTAACTTTGTCCCACACAATCACCACATTATTAAAGGGAGCCTATCAGAATAGCGCTGTATTGGCGCTTTCTAATGTCGTCATCACTTTCTGCCAATCAATGGGTGACTACAGCACCCCGTTTCATTTTTCTGTGGACCTACAACCAATGGGGGCCCCAAAGGCTCGTTTCCACAGAGCAGTCCAGTTTGGTACGGTCCGGTTCGATCCGGTGTTTTGAGCGTTTCAATTGTAAAATAGACCCATTAAACAGCTCTTGAGGGCCCTCATATGTGGTAGGTCCATAGAAAAATAGAACGGGGCGGTTAGGGTGGAGTCTCTATAGCCACCAGTTGATTGGCAGAAAGTGATGATGACATTAGAAAGCCACCAATATGGCGCTAAGCTAGCGATTCTGTTTTCCCCTTCTTCTTAGCTGAACCGCAATCTTCTTTCAAACAAAATTAAAATCCTGTTAGACACAATGTGCAAAAAGTAAAGTAAGAAAAAGACGAGCTGCTGGATGACCTCCATTGTTGTTGCTTTTCTAGTCATCGCACGACAGTGACGCAATGACACAATAGCGGTCTACACCATGTATGCGCCGTAAAGACAAACCGCTCAGTGGAAGCGAGTCTTAACTGAGAAGAAACACTCTCCAGAATTTACTGGTCCGTCCTGAACTACTACTCCCGTACCAGAGAGTGGAAATGAGGCTCAAGAGGTTCGGTTTGGTACTGTCTTATGGGTCCATTTTACAATGGAAACCACTTAAAATACCAGGCTGTAGTGTTCTCACATTAGGCTGCATGGATCTCCTTGAAGACCCACTCCAATGAAAATTGTGTTTTTGGTGTTTTTTTTTTTGGTGTTCTTGTAGAATTTTCCAAAGATAGAAGAAAGAATTTAAGATTAAAACTGCATCTGTAAGTCTCTAAACTTTATGGCTGGCTAGCTCCTGGAGTGCTTGCAAGTTTTTGCTACGCTAATCTTAGCTTGTGCCTGTGAGGTGCTATTAGCTAGCGGAGGTCTGTAAGCCATATGGCTAGCTAGCTCCAGGAGTGCTTGCAAGTTTTTGCTACGCTAATATTATCTTCTCTTGTGAGGTACTGTTAGCTAGCGGAAGTCTCAAAACTATACGTCTGGCTAGCTCCAGTAGTGCTTGCGGGTCTTTGATACGCTAATGTTAGTTTGTGCCTGTGAGGTGCTATTAGCTAGCGGACGCCTCTAAGCCATTCAGCTGACTAGCTCGAGTTGTGTTTGTGTGTTTTTGCTACGCTAATGCTAGCTTGGGCTTGTGAGTTGCTATTAGCTAGCGGAAGTCTCTCAACTGTACGGCTGGCTAGCTCCAGGAGTGCTTGCGAGTTTTTGTTACACTAGCCCGAGGTGCTATTAGCTAGCAGAGCTCTCTAAGCCATACGGCTGTCCAACTGCAGCAGTGCTTGCATGTTTTTGCTATGCTAATGTTAGCTTGTGCCTGTGCGGTGCTATTAGCTAGCAGAGCTCTCTAAGCCATACGGCTGTCCAGCTGCACTAGTGCTTGCAAGTTTTTGCTATGCTAATGTTAGCTTGGGCTTGTGAGTTGCTATTAGCTAGCAGAGCTCTCTAAGCCATATGGCTGGCTAGCTGCAGTAGTGCTTGCGTGTTTTTGCTGCACTAGCTCGAGGTGCTATTAGCTAGCAGAGCTCTCTAAGCCATACAGCTGTCCAGCTGCAGCAGTGCTTAAGTGTTTTTGCTATGCTAATGTTAGCTTGTGCCTGTGAGGTGCTATTTGCTAGTGGAAGACTAAACCAAACGGCTGGCTAGCTGCAGTAGTGCTTGCGAGTTTTTGGTACGCTAATGTTAGCTCGGGCTTGTGAGTTGCTATTAGCTAGCGGAAGTCTCTAAACTGTATGGCTGCCTAGCTCCAGGAGTGTTTGCGAGTATTTGCTACACTAGCCCGAGGTGCTATTAGCTATCAGAGCTCTCTAAGCCATACGGCTGGCTAGCTGCAGTAGTGCTTGCAAGTTTTTGCTATGCTAATGTTAGCTTGTGCCTGTGGTGCTATTTGCTAGTGGAAGTCTAAACCGTACGGATGGCTAGCTGCAGTAGTGCTTGTGAGTTTTTGCTATGCTGATGTTAGCTTGCGATTTGTTAGTGGAAGAGAAATGCTGAGAAATAGGCGAAACAGTCCCACCCTAAACCCAGAGGCAAATTTCTGATGAACTACTGATGCTCTGTAGAAAATCTGTCTTAAAAAAAACATGTTTTTTGGGTAACAATTGCATAATCATAATAAAAGAAAACACTTTATGATGGAAAAAAATATAGTTGGAGTGAGACTTTAACCAGAACATATAAAGTTGAGTGTTCTAATAAT
>NC_050528.1:10077894-10122939 GCF_002922805.2 Oryzias melastigma
TAATAAAAGAAAACACTTTATGATGGAAAAAAAATATAGTTAGAGTGAGACTTTAACCAGAACATATAAAGTTGAGTGTTCTAATAATGGCTGACATTTTTGAAGCCAATTTTACGTGATACAAATGTCACCTGGAGTCCAAGAAAGCAATAATAAAGGGGAACAGGCTTTATTGTAGATTCACTATAGGATTAAAGACAATAACATGATTCCCCAAAGTAATAATACAAGCTTTCCTTCTTGTAGTTTTTAGAAATCACCTAAAAGTATGATTTAATAGAATATCTAAAATGAATAACTATTGAAAGATTACACAGCTGTTTAGAACCACATTTAGTGGCAATTAGAACTAATTTTTGACTGTCAAAGCTTCTTTTTTATTCCTTCGTCTTCATCTGAAACCATTGGCACAAAAGGTCTTTCTCTCTGCTGAAAAGAAATGGTTCAGGTCTGTTTATCTTCCTTTCAGTCCAAATTTCATCTCTGCTTTTCTTCTCTTACCTTTCACTTCCTCTTTTCTTCTTAGGAAGTCAAAGTCGAATGGCTCAATAGCTTTTAATTGCCATGGTTTTTATGTGGTCTGCTGATAAGTAATAGCCACTCAGCACTTCTGTCCACAAGATAGATGCTGCTGATGCTTGTCTGAGAGTTGCAGCATGGGAGCACACCCCGTGGCTCAAGTAAGTGCAGGTGAAGTAATAAAAGGAAGGGTTTGCTGGGAATAAGGGAAAAAAAAATTCTGCAGCGGATTTCATTTTCTAGTTTGAAACAAGTTTTTCACACGAGCACACGCAGAGGTAGACAAATTCAAATCCACACGGACACACAAACAACCACACACATAGTCGGAGCGCACAAACGGGTCAGAGGAGCAGCAACTTGTTAGAAGCAGCCGTTCACTGTGACCAGCCAGTAATGCGGTCGGCTCTTGCTTTTGGGTAGATCAGCATGTGAGGGTGGGCGTGCAGTGACTGGTACTGGCATTAAAAGTGCAAACTGCAGGATATCAAAAGTTTTGCTCCCTTTTTTCCTTCATTTAGTCAAATTTATATGTCACGGGTTGATATTTTATCTGATTTGAGCCACAAAAACAAAACAAACTTTGTAAAAATGTTTATTTTAAGTATTATTATCCTGTTTTTAGGCAAAAAAAATCATGTTTGATGTTTTCATGGGACATAGTTTCTGCAGAGTGGCAATAGTTCATCAGAAATTTCCACATCATAACCCCAAGTTAACAAAAATGACAATCAATATCGGAGCTATCCTGACATTTCTGAGCCAGATGGCAGCTCAGACGAGGAAATCAAAGACGTTCATGGATCTAGTCACCTACAAATGAAGGCATCAGAATGAAGAAAATACAAATACAATTTCAAACAGCATTTTTTTCATGAGAAAAATGCTAAAGAACGAGTGAAAGGGTAATGCAACAGGACAGTTGGAGGCTTGACTCAGTCCAGATTTGAAAAATGCAAAAAAAAGAGGGCGGGGTTAGGGGAGGCGGGCTGAGCGGGGGAGGTGTGGTCTGGATCTGTGATTGACAGTTACAATGAGGTTATTTTGAGGTAACTAAAGGATCTTTTTATTGTTGTTTTGATGAAAATAAGAGAAAAAATCCTAAGGTTCAGGAGGCCCAACAGGCTGCCTTCCTATCCCTCTGTGTCGTGGGTGGAGCTTCAACTCTCGGCGTCGAGCGTTCAAATATAGGCGGGGCTTTTATACTGGAGCTCGGGGCTTTTATACTGGAACTCCAGAAAAGGATGACGAGAAATTTCAGAAATGACGCGATACTTACATAAGTTGACCAATCACGAAAATTCAACTGTAATACTTCGTTTCAACCTAAAGGGGGCAGAACACAGACAGTTTTAGACCATAATTTCATTAATTAAATAAGGACCAACAGTCTAATTTTAAAGATAGTTTTAAATTTAAAAAAAAAGTTGATTTAGTGTTTGGTTACCCTTTAAAAAAGAACACTTAAACCACAATTTTCATTGTAGTGGGTCTTTAAAAGTTTCAACTTAAATGTCCAAAAGTTAAAAAAAAAAAAGGAAATGAAAACCAGAGAAACTTTTTTTTTTTTTTTTTCTTACAAATGTGAGACCATTAGGTTGTAAGGCCTGATGTCAGTTGAATTTACTTCCTGACAGGATAGAGAGACATCCATTCCCCAAAGTCCGGCTCCCTGCAGCTCTCTCAAATGAAACAGCTTCTTGAAAAAAAATAAAATGAAATAAAAAGTAAATCCTGCTTTTAAAAGGCCGGATTTCTAAATTCAAATTCACAACTTGGTAAAAAAAAAAAAAGTATTTAACATGTTACAAGAGTTTGCAAATATTGACCAACTTCTTTCAAAAGCTTTCCCAGAAGCACATTTATGTCCTTCATTTTAGTTACTAAACAGCCTTGAAACTTGTTGACCAACAAGATAAAAACGGTCAATGTGTATGACAAAAGGCTATTTGACATTCCGACGACACGAGTCACATCCTGAAGGAAATTATGTAAGGATCACAGGAAGTTATGTGATTACCTTGGAACTGAACCATGTCAGAAGTTCACTGAAGAGTTTAATTGCTATCCGTGTGATTGGATTTTGTTAGTCTCACCACGTGATGCAAATTCAAACTCCGAGTCCATGAAAAAGCAATTACTTGCTTTACTGCTTAAGTGTTAAGAGGCTCTCATTATCTAGTTTAAGCCATTCACAGTTTTAATTCAGAGGAAGCTCCGATTTGTTGTTTTATTTACTGTCACACTTTGCAGTTCATCTCCTTCTCGCTGATAAAATGTTTTGCAGCAAATATTTGGAGTTTTTATGAATCAAAATGTAATTATTAGAATTGCAGCTTAAAGAAAATGATTTATTTAAGCAGTAAATTGTGAAGCAGAGAACACAGGAGGTTGTCTTTATTAGTGCAAAGAGGTGCTCATTTTTAAATGGAATTATTAAAATGTTTAATTGAATATTCTGGATTAAAGTCTTCATGTTGCTAACAGCTCACTAGTGGTCACAGGCATCATCATTTGTGGGATTAAAGTAAATTAATTCCAGGATTTTAATTTAAACAAAAAGTTTGTACAAAAATAGTTATTTTTTCAGAACTCTACTTTGATTTTTTTTTTTTTTTTTGATCACCTCCCAACCCATATGCACACATGCGACTTTGTGTGATTCTTTTGTTGCAACAGCAGACACTTGAGAGGGTGTGAGGAGCTGACAACTGCCTCTCCTTTCATTGTTAAAATGTTGAGAAAAGCATGTTTCAACACAGTCACACTGCGTCCATTTACTGAGCCTCTGAGTGGTTTGTGTGTATAGTTTTTGTGTGTTATATCGTACGTCTCCATGCAAAATGTGTCAAGGATTTGATCTGAACCATAAAATCTATTTTTTTTTTCACACATTCTGGATATTTTACTCTTACTGTAAGCTTAGGCGCTTAACTTCTCAGTCACTTATGGAAAAAATAATTAATCTCTTCAAAAAAATGCATATTTATTACAAGAGAAAAAAAAGACTTTTATATGATACTTTTATATCAAGCTCCCACCAGCTCAGCCTACATATTTGAAGCAGAACATATTTTTTCTCTTAAAGCCAACTCTTGGTGTAATTCCGCCTCGACTATCTGCATTTAGAAACGTGTTAATTTCTCTGACCTGAGGGTAATTTCTGTTTTTGTAAAATGGCACTAAATTGAATCCCGAGAAAGTGATAATAAATGTTTAATCAATATAAGACTGGATCCTGACTACAGAATAAAAAAAACAAAGTTAAATGCTTGCAATAGCTTTATTACAGTAATGTAGCCTGATGATCACAGCTTGCAAATGTACATTGCACATTCACACTGCAGGTTGCAGACAGTAAAAGAGTGGTCAAGGGAAACATTCGGGCCCCAATTCCCTCAGCTGGGGCTGCTTAGCAAATTATTCTGGGTTACCGTAGTGATTTGAGTAAGAAGGAGCCATTTATCCTGGTACTGTTGCCAGCACAGTAACCATTGTACTGAATGGAACGACTGTACAATTTTGGTACATCACTGATCCTCTCTTAAAGGGATTCATTTCCGACTTATTAATTATTTTAAACGTTGACGAGGTCTTTTCACACCCATCCAGGAAAAACTGTATAGATTTTAAAGACAATGTCGGAAAATTGACCCAAAATGTGATTAATTTGTATTTTTCTACATGTTTATTTGATGAATTATACTCTGGTTGCGGTGTTCTTTTGCAGCTTCTACAGGGTTACCATATATTATTATAGTGTGAGTGCTTAGTAAGCATTCACACTATGGGATTCTCCTGCTCCTTACTGTGTGTTTTTAGGCACGTAAAAACTCAATCACACTTTCAGAGATTTCAGCAAAACGCTTAGCTTGTTCAACACTTCTTATATTTTTTGAATTCATACGTTACAGTATTTGAAATATTGAGCAAAATTTACCCGATAGGAAATGAATGAGAAAGTCTTCAAATTACAAAAAATTTAAAATAGATTAGAAAGCCTTAAATATATTTATGGGGTATGTTTTCAACTTTTATAGTAATTAAAAAAAACAATTGAGTTAAGCTAATATTTTAGCAACATGGTAACATTTTTGGCTAAAGTTTTATACTGGAGAGTTTAAGGTCAATTTAGACTAGAGTGTAGCTTCTGTTTTAGCAACAGGCTAACGATTTTGGCTAATGTGTTATCTACTGGGGTTTTAAGGCTAATTTAGAGTTTAGCTTCTATTTTAGCAACATGCTAGCGTTTTTGGCTGTTTTATACTGGGGGGTTTTAAGGCTAATTTAGAGTGTAGCTTCTGTTTTAGCAACATGCTAACGTTTTTGGCTAATGTGTTATCTACTGGGGTTTTTAAAGCTAATTTCGAGTTTAGCTTCTATTTTAGCAACTAGGCTAACAATTTTGACTAATCTAGTTTACTGATGAATTTTAGGCTATTTTGGGCTTTAGCTAGTATTTAAGCAACAAGCTAGCTTTTTTGGCTACTCTGGCATCTACTTATGTTTATTGGGCTAATTTGGAGTTTAGGTCATATCTAAGCAACACACTAAATATTTTTGCAAAATTGGCGTGCTGTAGGGATTTTTAATCAATTTTATTACAATTTTTTCAGAAATTAAGGTCAACTTCAGCGTCTTTAGTAGCTCGTTAATGAAATTTCTAGTCTTTTAGCAAATTTTGTAAACATTTTTTCCATTTTCAGCAAAAAGCTTCAGCATCTTCAGTGACTACTTTCAGCAAAAAGCATTCACACATTATCGCAGGTAATTAAACTTTTCTAGTTTTTTTGTTGTTTGTCTTAATTCTTTTCCCATATATTTGTTACTTCTCTGAATAACGACACTATATTTTTATTAAATCAGCATCTTTGAGGAATTTCAAACACAAAATATGAGCGCTGGTGATCACTGAAACTATAACTAATAAAAATAATTGAGCTAAAACCGGAAATTGAAGATTTAACAGTTATTTAGCATTTTGTTGTATAAGAAAAAATCAAATTAACTCAGCATTTATTTTATATTGAAAAAAAAGATTATGAAAGAACAGATAACATTTCCAAGAATAAAGAATGGTTTGAATCTTTTCAATTGGTGAATTTTGTACAATAATTATAGAAAATATTTATTAACAAAAGCATATTATGAAGGAAATTGGCAATTAAAATTCCTAGATGGTTTAAAATTCCTTCCAAAATGAGAAATAATTGTTCAAATATATTTAAGCATTTTTTTATACTCAAAGTGATGATACTTGAGCAGATGAGTCCTGCATCTTAATGCTGTTTATCAAAATCTGCTATGGTTTACAGGCTGAATTTCTGAATCTGTATTCATGCAGATGATTGGTGAATGTCCAAGACGGCCTCCAAGATTCAATGAAACGTGCAAAGTCTGTTCTGTGGTTTTGCTTGGATAAGCGAGGTAATAGAACCACTTTCTGTAAAGCCGCTTCTGACTTCTCAAATGCAGCTTTGCTCATAAGCAGCCAGACATCTCCTGAGATTATTAGGAAGTTTATCATTCAAAAGGAAACTATGTCATTCAAATGCAACTCAGACATTTAGGAGTGCTTCTTTATTTCTTGATGCAACATTCACTTTCAGAATGTGTGTTGATAGTTGATTAATTTTCAGGTAAAGCTGTGAATACAATTGCAAAGAATAAATAATTTATAAACTTGAAATAGACAGATGTGAGCACAAGTTATCGACAATAATTTCTGTTTTTGTGTGATTTTACCGCCCAGGAAAACATCACACCATCTCAGTATTTTTGTAATCTGATTCACATTTGTTGACTTATTATTTTCTGTTTCAGTGGTTGTGCAAGAATTATTACTCCAACTATAGTTGATTATTTCTTTCTTGTCATTTAATAGTTTTACTTTTTGAATGATCCCTTCTTCCTGTTTTACTAACTTGTGGCTTAAATATAATAATATCTAGATTTTATACATTACATATCCCAAATAAAATCATAAACAAACAGGCTTCCCCTCCCATTTTTGTGCATCCTTGACAACAATTTTTATCTGCAGACGCCACTCACAGCATATGTTAATGCAGAACGCAGAAGCTTTAAACTGAAATTGCACTGGAAAGTACTATAAAAAAAAAAAACTAAAAAAAAAGAAAACGTAGACCCCAGAAACCTCATTTTGTGCTTAAAATAATGTTTAATTAATGCTTTTCAGACTTAGAACAAATTATTTATTATCTCTGTTTCTTGACACAAACCCTGATTTTTATCATGAGATTACTTATTTTTGATAATAATTCCCCTGTACCTACCAAATATTTTTGTATAGTTTAAAAAGCAAATTATTTCAGAGAACCCAATCCAAACAAAAAAGAGAGATTTGACATAATTTCTACCACCAATTCTACACAAATGTGCGTTTGTTGCATCTTCTCTGTCTCGGTTGTCTGCTGAATGAATGCTTGTCAAGTATATTTTAAACTAAAAATTGAAGAAAATCTAAAGAAGATGGAGAAACCAGTGATCCAAGTGTCTTACTTTAAGTCAAGCACCATTAGGCACTAGAGATTGGTAGCAGTGCACTTTTTTTATCATAGCTGACAAGATAAATATGATCTGATCAAAGAGCAGCAGATTGGAGTTAATGGTATTTACAGTTTTTAAAGTCTGAGAACAGTAAACTGATGAAAATTCAACACCAAGGGAGAATAAATAAATTATATTATCTTAGGCTGTGTTTTTATAATTATGTAATTTGCTAATTTCTATCTTCAATTTCAATGACTTGATGGATTCGTAGCTACTTATCATTCAGTGTGTATACAGGCAAAAACATTGCTATTATTTGGAAAAACATTTTTTTTGTTCCTTTAATAAACTTTTTTTTTTTTTTCTTTTTTTCAAGACTTATCCTCTTTAGAATAAATAGTGGACTTTAGAGGAGTTAAGATAGTTCTTTTTCCTGCATTTCCTTATATTTTTTTCCCCTTTTGTGTCTTGGAATACAATATGATTTGGACTTTATTCCGTAAAAATTCTATGGAATTCAATCCATTGTCTGGAAGTTCAAAAGAGTATTTTCCTTTAAGTGCACAGAAATGCAGAGGCTTTTATCCCAAGAGAACTGCATCAATGATAAAGTTCCCACTGTAGTGAGATTCAATAGTCAGAGGTGGAGAGCTGCTCCTTTCCTCTCTCTCACGCTCCTTCACAATGCCGGTTATCCCTCTAGGATATCTGTGGTCAGACCTGCAGCGCTAACCTCTGTGTACTCCCCTTACAAGCACTGAGCGCCAGTGTTTACCTCAAAAGGAGATAAACTGAGTAATGACGGAGGATATTTAGAGGCAATTGAAGAATTGGTGTTTCTAAAAGGCTCACTCTGATGAAAATTGTGGTTTTAGTGTTAGTAATATACTCTTGTGGCATGAAGGAGAAAAAAATAAACTAAAAAAATGCATTTATTTGTTCAAATTGTTGTAAATCAGGAGTAGATTAAAAAAAAAAAAAAAAAAAACAGTTGGAAAAAGATTGTCGCAGTGACTCAGGTGCTACTGTTCATTTTCTTCGCCCAGAAACTCTGCGACTGGATTGGTCCAATATTGGCGGCCATTTTTGTTGCACCGCTAATGTTAGCTTGGGGTTGTGAGGGGCTGTAAGCTAGCAGGAGAAAGTGTGAACCAGGAGTCCCCATTCTTTTTCTTGTAAAGACCACATAACTGTTTTTATCTCTGTGGGGGCGGGGCGGTTTGTAGGCTAACAGAAAAATACAACAATCACAGGGTGTGTCTAAACGTATGGTTTTCCAGAAAGCAACACTTAGCCAATTTTTCAATAATTCTTTTCTGTAATCTTGACAGAAAATAGTAATACTAACACATTTTAAAGATTAAATCAATAAAGTCTATCCCACGGGCCATCCTTTGGGAGCCCCTGGTGTAAACTAGGGGTGTGCCAAAATATCGATATTGCGATATATCGCGATATTTAGTCCTGCGATCGATTCTCGATGGGTTTTCACCAAGTATCGATATTATATTTTCATTTGAAGTGGCTGTAGCGCTGAGCGTCTGAGTCGCGTGCCGGAACTATGGCCGCATCGGACATTTAATAGCGATGCACGCGCTCATTCGGGAGAAGCTCCGGTGAGATATAGGCTCTTCTGTAGCGCGTGTGTGAAGCATGTCTACCTGTCAGCATTTATCCTCCATCTGTAGCAGATGCAGCCGGTAAGAAGTGACTTTGTCTGAATGACAGCGATCACTTACTTGCTGTTTGCTGTAGGAACTGGGCGCGCGCTTCGCAGTTGTTTGTGTGTACTTCAGGTACCGTCGGTATTTTCGTTTTCATGCACTTCAGTTTTTAACCTGCTGGTGTACGGTGTAACTTTGATAAATTTATAATGTGACGTTTTCAAACAATGTAATTACTTGTTGCTAATGTTAATTTAAGTAATTCTTAAATAGAAAAGCAGGATTTGATGTATGAACTGAAATTTAAATGTAATTATTTTTTTTTGTTTTTTGTTTTTTTGTTTTTTTAAATAAAAAAAATAAATGTAATTAAAATAAAGTACACGAATTCACTGTAAAATTAGGGAGGTTGTTAATTAATTGAAGCACTTAAAATTATATTTATTGCCATTATTATGTGTGTTTTAAGAAAAGTTGTTTATTATGATTGTTTTTAAGCTAAAAAAGATACATGGGGATATATTTTAAAAAAAAAATCATGTTCTTCTATATAATGTTAGTTATTAGAGACATTTTTTACCAATTATCGCAGTATTGCGATATTATCGATATCGTGAGCCATGTATCGCGTTTCACATCGTATCGTATCGTGAGGTACCCAGTGATTCCCAGCCCTGGTGTAAACAAGGGGATAATAGGAAATAAGGGCAGGCTTACTCTATGCAAACAGTAATTTATCTGCAGAAAATGACATAACCGTAATTAAAAGACCATTTGGAACACTTTTAAAATAGATCAAAAGATGATTGGATTGGGACTTTAAATCATTTTAGACCAAATAGCAAATATTTGAAGCATCTATATTATTTCTAAAACAAAAAGTGCCATAAATTATGTTTGAAAACATGAAATAATACACATTATTGATGTTGTTATATCCCTCTGACTATATTGCTGTAAAAGTAAAAGTGACTGACAATAACTACATAATTACTACGGCTGTAAGGACTATCAGAGCAGTCAGATAGTTGCAATCAGCTCCCAAAAATTCGAGTACAAAAATTTGCGACGTCCAAGATCGTTGATTTGCGATCTTTATTAATATAGTAGAGTATAGTAAAATATTGTTCAGGAACAATGTACTTATAGCTCTGAAATGCAGAATGTTGTTGAATTTTAAGTGTATAAAATTAAATAAAACTGAAAGAGCTGCGCTGCTGTACTTTTTTTTTATCCAAAAAATGAGACTTCCATTCACCGACATAAATTGTTAAAAGAAATTTAGCAACTGAGCTTTACACTTACATTCTTCTGATTCCGGTAACTCTTCAACAGTTGATGCAGTTCTGATAATTCCAGCGGATCTGAAGCGGAGAAACGCTGACATCCTGCATCACACAGATGAAGTGTGTGTACATTTTAGGATTTAATTAAATATTCTGAAAAAATAGGTTAAAGTTCATTAATATGTTTTTTTTTTTTTAAAGTAAAAATATCGTAAAATGTTGCCTAAATGTGATTTTTCTTGTTCGATTGAATGTTGAGAATTGATTTATAATATGGCAGAATTGCCAGTGTTTTTGTTACTAGGCAGATTAGAAAGAGCTGATACATTTTTGTTATTCTTAAAGTGATTTGATGAAAAAAAGGAGAGCGGAGATGACGTCACGATGAGGAGAAACGTGTGAGAGGAAAAAGGTTCATGTGTAAATAAATATAAATAGTTAAACATTCAAGAACTGTGTGTTTATTTATGAGAAAGTGAAAAGCTCTATTTGAAGGTTTGGTCACAGAAATATTGGGTTAGTTTATTTACAGGTTTAGTCACTTACCCAAATTAAATGGGACGGTAATAAAAATGTCTTATTTAACAAGAGTTTAACACTCATTGAGTAAGAATTCAGGGATAATTCTCCAACTTTTAAAGCTAATATAGCAAAGGGGTGTTACATATGGATGTAATCAACGTGAATCAGCTGAAAAAAAAAACGACTTTTTATTATTCCAATCTGTAGTGATTAGAACGTAAAGTGATGCAGAACTTTGAGGATGGAAGAAGTGTGGAGAGCAGCATTTCTTATCTAAATCTTTGTGTTTTTATCAGTTTTTTATTCTAATCTCTTAATTCAAATGAATGTATAAATGACAGTGATTTAATACATATAATTTTAATTTTCATTCCAGTAAAAAGACACACATAGCAACAAACATTATACTAAAAAGTAGGAATCGTGAATCCTTAGCAACGATCCACAGCCCTAGTAATTACAGAAGAAAAAAGTACACGAAAACCCTTAATTTGTCTGCTTAGCAAAGATAAAATTAAACAAGTCATAAATGTATTTGTAGCTTTCAAGGTTCAACAACAGTTTATGCAGAAACCTACTTGTTAGATAACGACTTGCTTGCAGCGATGGGTTGCACTGCTTTAAACCTTTGAAGTTGCTTATTACTGACCTCTTGTGTTATGTTGTTATTACATTTGCCATAAAAGCACCACAGGCTCAAACAGCAACCACCTCACAGTGTTGCAGGTATTGAGTTTATTCTGCTCTCTGAACAGCATCCGTGTCAAACCTCACCTCCACCTGTCAGAGCCAGGTGAGACGCTGGAGCTTCCTCTGAAACAGGCGTAGTATCTCATACGCAGGAGAATTTGGGAGAATTAAAGTCATTTAAAAGAGTTTCTTATATCTGTATATCAATGGCTGCTTTATATTTAAAGATAGTACATTATACGCGATAAATCCAAAAGAATTACCAGGTTAATATTTATAATATATATTTATTGTACTATTCCACTTGGTCACTTACAAAACAAATAAATATTCAATTGGTTTTAGTGCTTTAATCTTGTTATTTTTTTTTTGGTTTAAATTACTTTTTAACAAAATGTGGTCTATTTGATCTGTGGTCTGGCGCGTTGCCACGGTAACACAACTCAACTATCTTGGAGTGATACTGCCAACATAAAACTCTTTAGAGTTCTGCTTATCTTACTGTTGATGTGTTTTGTACACAAAGTACATTTCTGGGTTAACAGTTGATAAATTTAAACAAAATGAAAGAAAAATGAAGGAAATCTTTGTTCGTTTTTGTTCCGTTTTTGTTCAAAAGCTGCACATTGTCATGTAAAATGTACTTAGTAAAACATTGTGATTCATCGCGATTAATCACGATTAATCGCGATTAATCGCGATTAATCGTGATTAATCGTGATTAATCGCGATGAATCACAACACTTGATAGCAATAATTAAAAATAAATGCACGGTTATAAGTGATTCCATTTTGTGATTATGTGCAGATAAGAGGTCGCAAAATAATGTAACAAAAAAAATGTGATTAATCGGATTAATTCTTCCCCAGGTATGCGATTAATTAGTTCAAATTTTTTAATCGATTTTTAATTGATTCCCAGCCTTAATTTTAAACTTTCTCCTCTCAAGTTTTTACATATATATATATATATATATATATATATATATATATATATATATATATATATATATATATATACCCCAGAATAAAACCCTTTTTCCCGACTGTTCTCTTCAAAAGTCCAACATGTTGCAAACCCACATTTTTTTCTTCAGCAGCACGAAAAAGGAGCACACTGCCTTCGTTTTTTTCCCCCTCTTTGCTCATTTACGAGGTAACCCTGGACTTTCCATTTTGAATGACACTGTACATAATGACAGTCTGTGCAGTAATATTTTATCATTTGACATTCAATTACAATATTGCACTCCACACTTACTGAGAGTGACAGAATGCATTAATTAGATGTAGGAAATGTCAAGAAGAAATGTTAAAACCAGCATAAAAATGGTACAATATAGAAATTACCTCAAAATGAATGAATGAGTGAATTGCAGCAATATTGACAAGAAATATTCCAATTACGAATCACATTTGATTATTGCTGTGAATGCCTTCTGCTTGGTTGTCTTAATGAATGAAGCAGCAGTTAATTTGGCACATTTATAGGTTCTTTTTTTAGACACGAGACATGTTCAAGTTGGAGCTTGTTATCGTCTCTCCTGAGATAATAAAGTGAGAGAAAAGCTTTTATTTGATCATGTGGCTGCATAAGATCACTGACTTTTCTTATCTGATGTTTCATATCTCTACAAAAAGCTGCTGCATCGGAGTTTGTGTGATGTGGTGAAATAAAAATGTGTTGACCTTTGCCTGCAAGTCTGGGATATAAAAGCACTTTTGAGCCAAAAGAAGAGATAAAGAAAAGTGAGTTCTGGTGTGAAACAAAGTCATTTTTAAATGAAAAAGAATATGTCACAGAGAGATACCAATCGAGTTTAATTAAAAGTTTAGCTCCATGTAAGGAAAGTGGAAAAGGAAAAAAATGTTTTTATACTCTTTGAAAGCAACTTTATTGAATATCCTTTATCCTAATAAACCTTAAAAATGTGATAAATTCAACTCAACTAATAACATAAAATTTCTTTTCTATATATACTGAAGTACATCTTAAAATAAAATTATATTGACCTTCACATTCACCTGCTGATCACAAAGCAAAAGTGTTGTGTCCAGTAAATCATTTGGACTCAATTTTAGTTCAAATTTGTTTAAAGTCCCCCATGACAATTTATTAAAAACGTTCACGTTTAGTTAGTATTTTGACATTTCTAGCCAAAATCCCACAACCTAAATGTCCTAAAAAGCAATTTTTTAATGTTGATCTGAAGCCTCTGTTTCCAAAATCTCCTCTAAGGGGGCGTGGCTTTTGGAGCTGAGCTGAGTAGCCCCGCCCCTGATACCCCCCTCCCTCCTTTTGTCTTTTTGATTTATTTTTCTCACTTTGTGCTCTCAAATTTAACACGACTAAAAGCCTATTTCTGCCCAAATGCTCGTGCAGGTCCTTTGATGAGACTTGCTTTAAAGTGCATTGAATTAAAACCTTGTATTTTTCCATTCATCCATTTTCTAAACCTGCTTGTTTCCAATCAGGGTCACGTGGTTGCTGGAGCCTATCCCACCTTCAAAGAAAGCCTTAGTCTAGAATTTCACAGTTTTTGGTGTTAGAGGGGAAGAATATTTATTTTTTGAAGAAGAAATCCATCGACTGCATCAACACATCAGACATCTGTGGTAGAGCCGAGCCTGATTCACACAGGTCCCGAACACGCTGTGTGGTGCAGCGACGTGCGTGCGTTTTTGATGGTGAAGTGCGCTCGAGAGAAAGAAAGATGAGCACAGGATGTCTTTCAACCTGTTTCTCACTCACTCTCTCTCATCTGACATGAACTACACACACACACAACCAAGAATTTACTAATGGCTGTGCGGCATCCCACTCAAATACCAACTATCTATCATCTGAGATATTTCATACTTTCCAAACTCAATAAGCCGATATGATTTATGTAGGTGGCTTTGTGTTGAGGGTTTGGACCTGAGCAGGTGAATTACCTTCAGTTCCTTGCATTGTGCTTCAGTATTTCTCTTTTTATCTAATTTATTTGAGATTCTAATTATATACAGAAAATGATGCAGACAGTTACATTACTTGTTATAAATTATTATTTAAACAGGTTCCTTCCGATATTACCTGAGAGTTGGTGCACATTTCTCCCAGCGCTCAAATATTTGTTATGCAGATTACATAATCCACGTGGATGTTTGTTCCTCACTCATGTTTATGCAGTTTCATCTTTGCTCTCACCTTGAATCTGAGCATGCGTAGGTGATGGATGCACCAAACTTTGCATAGTTTGCAACTTTAACATCAGAAATAATAACACTTGAAACCCTTGAGTTAGAGCATAAAATGCTGTGTTCAGAACTAGAATTCCCAAAGGAAAATGAAGGAAGTAAACATTTTTCTCAAATCCCATGGGCACTTTAAGATATATCAGGTTGTTCAACACACATAAAGTTCTTTGAGTTTTCTTTTGTAACTAATGTGCACTTAAATTTGCATAGATAAAGCCCCTCCACCGCATGATGGAGGACATATCTCAAAGATTTTAAGATTAAAACTGAATTTCTGAGGATTTTTTGTAATTAAAATCTTGATGAATCAGAAGCAAACCAAAAAAAATTCAAAAAAGTTCTAAGTCAGGGGTGTAAAACTCAATCGCACAGGGAGTCAAAATCCAAAACACACTTTAGGTTGTGGGCTGAACAAAATAAACGTTTATTGAACACATAAAAAAAAACAAAATTTTAAAACTTATAAACTTCAAAAACGTAACTTTTTTAAACAGAAAAGAGTAAAAACAGACATAAATATTACTGCAGACTAAATCAACTTAAACCTTAAATAACTTTCAATATTTTACTCTCTATAAAAATATATTCTGTCAAAATTATACATTAGAAATAAAGTAAATGTTAAAAGAAAAAAAAAATAATTTCTGTAAAACATAAATATTAAAATGTTAAAATGATATTTTACTGTATAAAGGACATTTTATTCTGGCAACACTGACGTTTGGCAAGGCAGCTGAAGCAATGTATGATGGGATTTGAAGTTGTTTTGTAGTGATGTTCACAGACACATTGGGTCTTCTGTTCGATCTGGCAATGCAAGGAATTGTGGGATATTGTTCCCGTGTTGTCTGGCTGTTTTACTCTGTTTTCTCAGATTAACAGAGTTAACTAATAAAACTTAAAATTAATGCACTTTTCTTAACTTTATTCAAGGTCTTGTTTGGTAGATTTAAAACATACAAAAATATATTTTCAATAATATTTTTCCTTTCTCTGACTTCTTAAATTTTTTATACATATGTCTATTTTTATTTGTTGTTTTTGCACTAAAGAAACTTTTCACTGGTGTTTCCCAGAAAATAAACAGCAGGAGTGTAATAATATCTGCATTCTAAGCAGAAACTATTTTCCTGAATGTTTTTCTCTCACAGTTGGACATCAAAAATAATGCAAGTGGAGCAAGCATCCTTTTGTGTGGTGATGAGTGTGTCTGAATGCATTTTGCATTCAACATTGAGGTGTCTGATTAAATATTTATAGGGAAATGATTGGAGGTCTGGAATAGACAAAAGTCCACGACTGTGAATCTGAGATATTCTTGATGCTGTTTTTTGATAAGTTGCTTAGTTTGTATGAGTTTATACACAGTTTTTGTCAAAAAGAGAAGAAAGGATTGTAATCTTTTTAATCTGGCCATGGGTAGGCTTTTCATATTGTGAGGAAAATACGACTTTCCCGTCTAATGGGAGTTTTGCTTTCAATTTGACAAACCATCTCAAAGTGGGAAGGTTGTATAACAGTGTTAGCTAAAAAGGAAACAAACCTCAAGTCCATTTCATGAATTCTAAGTCACCTAATAAAATAAAAGCCATGCTCAAGCCCTACTGAGCTTTTACGTTTACAATTAGAGCACATTTTCATGTAGGATTGAAGTTAAAAAAAACATGATGTACTTAGAATATTGTTTTTCCACCATAACGTTTTCATCCATAGCAGTTCAGTTATCAAATAGCTGACTTCAAACTGTGCTTTTATGTCAGAAACAGCTAAAATGCCCTTGAGATTCTAAGCTGTCACACCGGCCTTTTCATGTAAGTGACGAATCTTTCTGGAATGACTAAACTGTTGGAAGAAGGAGTCCACAGAGTGCACGACTTTCTATTCCCAATCACTTTCTATGATCACAGTGTTTTCCTTTAACCGTGTCGGTTAAGTCTTACGTTACTGTTGTTGCCTCTGTCAGGCAAGGACAGAAGTAGAATCAAAATTAGTTTTTTAGAGAAAATGGCAAAAAAGGAACTTTTGTGTCCTTGAACTTTTTAAATTAAAGCATTTTTCCCATTTTTAGACAAATAATTAAATTACATCTTTTTTTCTTAAACCAAAATTTTAGTTTTAACTACAATACCATCAAATAAAGGGTATACATTAGTTTTGTTTGTTACTACACTTAACAAAAATATCAATATAACTTTTGTTTTTGCCCCCATTTGTCATGAGATGAATTTAAACATCTTAAACATTTTCTGCAACCACACAATAAAAATTTCTTTCAAAAATTGTTCACTAACTTGTCTAAATCTGTGACAATAAACACTATCACAGATTTAGGGAAGATTTAGGCACAGATTCCCTTCAATGAGATAACCTATCCCATCTCACAGGTGTGCCATATCAGGATGCTGATTAGACAGCATGGCTATTGCACAGGTGTGCCTTGGACTGACCACAATGAAAGGCCACTCTGAAACATGCCGCTGTTTATTATTTGTGTGTGCATTGTGTGTGTGTGGGGGGGGGGGGGTATCCTAGGACTCAGGAAACTAGTCAGTATCTGGTGTTGAGTGGCTTCTGGTGGCGGTGTTACAGGTCATTTTATTGATGGCATTTTTAAAGCACAGATACAGTATATTGTGACAAAATCCTGAGGTCTGTTGTTGTGGGATACATCCAAGGACAATCATCCCTATGTTGCAAGAATATGTGCACATCTCTTGGAAGCTGAAAACATCCCCATTCTTGCACGGCCACCATACTCACCGGGCATGTCACCTATTGAGCACGTATCGGACCATCTGAATCGGTGTATACGACAGTGTGTTCTAGTTCCTGCCAACGTCCAGCAACTTTACAAAGACATTGAAGAGGAGTTGACTCTGATCCACTCTATGCAAAGGAGATGTGTTGCAATGCATGAGGCAAATGGAGGTCTTACCAGATACTGAGTATCTGGCATCTGAGTATCTGAGTCCCAGAATCCACTATTAAAATAAATGGCAGGTTACAGAGCTGCCTTTTATTGTGGTGAGTTCAAGGAAAAAATGTGTAATAGTCATGTTGTCTAGTCAGCATCTTGATGTGGCACACCTGTGCAATAGTCATGATGTATAACCATCTTGATATGGCACACCTGTGCAATAATCATGCTAATCAGCATCTTGATATGGTACACCTGTGCAATATTCATGCTGTCTAATCAGCATCTTGATATGATACACCTGTGCAACAATCATAATGCCTAATCAGCATCTTGATATGGCAAACCTGTGCAATATTCATGCTGTCTAATCAGCATCTTGATATGACACACCTGTGCAACAATCATAATGCCTATTCAGCATCTTGATATGGCACACCTTTGCAATAATCATGCTGTCTAATCACCATCTTGATATGGCACACCTGTGCAACAATCATAATGCCTATTCAGCATCTTGATATGACACACCTGTGCAACAATCATAATGCCTAATCAGCATCTTGATATGGCACACTTGTGCAATATTCATGCTGTCTAATCAGCATCTTGATATGACACACCTGTGCAACAATCATAATGCCTATTCAGCATCTTGATATGGCACACCTTTGCAATAATCATGCTGCCTAATCAGCATCTTGATATGGCACCTGTGCAATAACCATAATGCCTAATCAGCATCTTTAATGACACCTGTGCCATAATCATGCTGTCTAATCACCATCTTGATATGGCACACCTGTGCAATAATCATAATACCTAATCAGCATCTTTAATGACACCTTTGCAATAATCCCTCTGTCTAATCAATATATTCATGATGTCTATTCAGCATCTTGATATGGCACACCTGTGCTATAATTCTTCTGTGTAATCAGCATCTTGATATTGCACACCTGTGCAATAATCCAGCTGTCTAATCAACACATTCATGGTGTCTATTCAGCATCTTGATATGGCACACCTGTGCTATAATTCTTCTGTCTAATCAGCATCTTGATATTGCACACCAGTGCAAATAATTCTGCTGTATAACCATCTTGATATGGCACACCTGTTCAATAATCATGCTGTCTAATCAGCATCTTGAGATGGCACACCTGTGAGGTCGGATGGAATTTTTTCATCAAAAGAGAGGTGCTTACTAACACAGCTTTAGGCAAATTTGTGATCAATATTTGAGAATTTTTTTATTTTTAGTTGTGGGAAATATTTTTAACAAAATTGTTGTATTCATATTTTTGTTCATTGTTGATACGTTTTCTGCGTTATTGGCATCAAAGCAAAGTTGTTCATTTGGGGAGAAAAATTAGTTTAAATGTCATTTGCCTCAAAGAGCATTTGAAATTGTCACAATGAAATAAGTTGTCTTACAAAAACATGTAAATGTTTTGAATTTGCATGTTGATTTCCCATATGAAGGGGACAGATGGAGAGGAGCATCTCCCTCTCTGAGCATGTTTGAAGAGCAGATAGCGGAGCCTACTTCCTTTGTTGATTTAATCAACCATTGTTGCTGGAACACAGCCAAGTGAAAATGACACTGTTATTCTGAGAATTTGCAATTCCTCTGAGCGGAAGTCGAACCGGCCAGCAAAGCTTATCATCTTGTCTCACAGAGGTTGAGTGAGGCATGAGCAGGAGCAAAAACAGGGGGCCTGTTTGTGTTTGCGTGGGCGCGAGCGTGTGTATTTAAATGCCTCGGGAGGTGATTGTAACCAAAAAAATCCCAGCAGCACAGCAGATGAAGAAAACAAATGAGCAAATTTTTCTGTCTTCCATGTTAAAAGAGGAGCTCTTGTTCTATCTCAGCGGGGAAAGGTGTACATGCACACACCTTTGAACACTGTGCCAGCTTTTTTTGTGTGTGTAGGAAATGTTTGCCAGCTTTAATTGTGAACATGGAAGTAGAGCTTGTTTGTTTTGTGAATTTAAATGCCGAATTACATTGCTAATTTAGCTTATGGACAATGCCAATCTGAAAGAGTTAGGAAAGACTTACTCTCTTGCTTTTACACACCTCTGTTCAAATTATCTGGAGTATGAGAACTGCTTACACAGTTTGCATTTGAAATATTTTTTTCTGAAAATAGTTTGCTCACTAGAAAGCTGTCTAAATGTGTAATTATTGTAATGCTGATTAAATGTTTCCTGTCTCTTGGGCAGGTGCAGAATCGCACAGAGAGGCTGGGCGCAGAGGAAAAAGGTACTGAGCACACAAACAAAAGCTGCACCTTCATGTCAGGATGCATTAATGAACATCCATATTCCTTTCCCTCCAGCTACAGTGTAATGTTCAATTTAATGGTCTAATGTCCCTTAATGACTACTTTATGTGCACAAGCTTATTGTGTTTCTATCAACCTGAAGCACATCTAATCAGACAATTAGCGATCATCTTGGGCTAATTTACATGTATGAATTCATCACCATAACTGCCTTTTCTAATAGGAACACAAATGGATTGTCAGATGGGGGTCATGTGATGGTTATTAATTCACACAAACATCAGCATCTACACACACACACACCACTGTCTCTGGATGAATAAACACGGGGCGCATTGAAGGATGAGAACAGCAATTTAGAGGCAGACCTATTGTTACGGTGCACTTTAAACAGAAGTGTATTCTGACATCCCTGGCTGCTTTCAATGCAAACGTAAAAGCTGAATGGGTTAGTAAACTGAAACAGAAACAGCATTGAACAATACTGGGACATAAAACTAAAGTTTTCTCATGACTGAATTTGAGTTAAGCAATTTAGTAAATGAAGCACAATGTGAACCGAAGAAATAAGTCAATTTTCCAAGCTGAGGAGGTTCTGATAACTTATGTTTAAAATAACCAAATCAATTAGCATCTATTCGATCAGCACCATCACTACACCATAATCACTAGATGTGTACTACTAATTACAAGTATTGTGTTTTTTATTATTGTGCATCAAAAGATTAAATATATATTTTATGTATCAGATCTGACACTATCAGTTATCACCACCAGTGTGTGAATGTGAATGTGTGAATGAGTCTGTGACTGTAAAGCGCTTTGGCCTTTCAAAGAAGGTAGAAAAGTGCTATACAAGTATACGCTATTTACCATTCACACCATTTACATTTCCCCTATTGAGAATATTTGGGATCAAATTTGCCTCTAAGTTGGGGGCAAAACCACTGGTGCAGAATAACCCCGCTAGCTTACAGCCCCCACATCAATTCTTCTTTATTTGGGAGGGACAAAAAGCTCCGACCAACTTCCAGATACTCACCTGACTCATGTCTTGACTGAAGTCTGGTGGGTCGCGACTCATGAGACTTTAGTCTTAACCTACGAGACTTGAGTTGCAACTCACAAGACTTGAATCGCAACCCACGAGACTTGAGTCGCGACCCAGGAGACTTGAGTCGCGACCCACGAGACTTGAGTCGCGACCCACGAGACTTGAGTTGCGACCCATGAGACTTGAGTTGCGACCCATGAGACTTGAGCTTCAACCCTCAAGACTTAGGCTTCAACCCATGAGTCTTGAGTCACGGCTCACTAGACTTGAGTCACAACCCACAAGATTTGAGTCGCAACCCACAAGACGAGTCGCAACTCACGAGACTTGAGTCACAACCCACAAGATTTGTGTTGCAACCAAGGAGACTTGAGTCGCAACCCACAAGACTTAAGTTTCAACCCATGAGTCTCGAGTCATGGCTCACTAGACTTGAGTCACAACCCAAAAGACGAGTCGCAACCCACAAGACTTAAGTTTCAACCCCTGAGTCTTGAGTCACGGCTCACTAGACTTGAGTCACAACCCACAAGATTTGAGTCGCAACCCACAAGACGAGTCGCAACTCACGAGACTTGAGTCACAACCCACAAGATTTGAGTTGCGACCCACGAGACTTGAGCTTCAACCTACAAGACTTAAGTTTCAACCCACAAGATGAGTCGCAACTCACAAGTCTTGAGTCACGGCTCACGAGACTTGAGTCACAACCCATTAGACTTGAGTCACAACCCACAAGATGTGAGTCGCGACCCAGGAGACTTGAGTCGCGACCAACGAGACTTGAGCTTCAACCCACGAGACTTAAGTTTCAACCCATGAGTCTTGAGTCACGGCTCAAGAGACTTGAATCACAACCCATTAGACGTTAGTCGCAACCCACAAGACGAGTCGCAACTCCCGAGAAAGCATACTTTTCTTTATATATGTCCTTCATGATACAAAAAAATGCCACAAGAATGTTAAAAATAGTATTTTCAATAGAGAGGGATTTTGTTGTTATAAATGTTTAATTTTTGCTACACATTTCAGTGACATTTTAGTAAGTTATTGAAAAGCAGGTAGTCTGTTCAAACATCCATGACTTCCCATAGGGTCAAAGCGGTGAAGCCTCCAGAAAACAGGAAGGTAATGTCAGCCTGAACAGCTTAATGTGGCTACATCTCTGAATCAGGACATTTGATTTTAATGCCATGGCTTCTGGGAATAGCCTGTTGAGAGGATACAAAAAGTCCTCTCTATTAGCAAAGAGCCAGCAACAGTGACAACCTGCTCACAGTGTTTACAACAGCAGCCCTAACAGAGAAAGGGCAGAAATACAAAGGAAGCATAACGGAGTGGGATTAGCCGCAACCAAAAAGTGGGCTTCTTATTGTCCCTCTTTCTTCAAAAGAAGCCGCTGGTCTCTGATGTCCAAGTCTCTTCTTTTTAAGCCGATGTTTATCACCTTTTTTTTTTAATTATACAGAACCTATTTTTAAAAGTTGTGCTCTACACCTTTGGAATTTCATTTTTTCTTAGTTTAAGTTTTTGTTAATGTGGGTGGAAAAAATGATACAGATGGTTTGCGTTAGCTTTAGAATACTCATAAAATAAACTGGGAAATGCCTTGATTAGCTCGTTGTTTTAAGTGAACTGCATTGGCTGCTTTAGAACAATTAAACGGTTAAAAATGAAATATTTAAATATATTAAAAAATGCACACACAAACCTGTGAGAATAAAAAATCAAAACAAGCATAGCCAGAATTAGACCATCACAAAAGCAATTTTTATTATTTCCTTTATGGCTAATTTGCTATAAGAAAACATTCGCCTCAGAATGACAAGAGAAAGTCTCTAGAAATTAGATTTGCGTGTGTACACTAACTCAGCTGTTCTTTCCTGATGCTCAACCAGATTCCAAATTGAATGTATAATGAAGCAGCACAGATCTCAGCAGCTAAGATGCGCGTGGACATGTGTGCTGTGCCTGATTTCAGCTGCAGTTGCCGTCGCCATTCTGAATGTCCAGCATCTCCTGGCGCTGCTTCAATAATCAGGACTGACACAAGCACACAGACCATAATCCCCATTGATTAGAAATGTCTCCATTCTATCCCGGCTGTCTGTTTTTCTACCAGAGTCTACCTGCTGCTAATTTTGTCTTCACTTTCATTTACCCATTCATTCCTGTTTTTCCAGGAATGAATCTCCGATTGCCATGTTCTAATTAATATCAGTTTAAGAGATTATTTTTAAAATAATTTAATTACACAAACTACAAATGTGGGCCTATTTGTCAATGGAAGAAAATTCTGACCAATTACAGGAAATGCTTTGACAGATATATATTAAAGTGCATGTTTTTATGAGACTGTTTTCATTCAAAAATTGCTTTTAATAATATATATATATATATATATATATATATATACACTTTACCAAACAACTATGACTTACTTCTGGTAGCTCACCTGTAAGCCGTGACTCAAGTCTTCTGGGTCGAGACTCAAGAGTCGTGATTCCAGACTTGACTCTCGTGGGGGATGGGAAGAGGGGCGGGGTTGCTCCATGCTAACGATCCCACTCAAAACACAGAGGGGATTTTTTAATGAACAATTCTGTCCTTAGCCCTTAGTTGTTTACAGCAGGAGTGTCAAACTCAATCACACAAGAGGCCAGAATCCAAAACTCACCGTATGTCGTAGGGTGAACTGAATAAACATTTATTGAAGACTCTAAAACAAAGTTTTTAAAACTTTAAAACCGTTACTTTTTAGCATAATTATGAACTAGATATTTAGCATTACCTGGAATAATGCTAGTGTGAATGCTGTAAGCTGAATTTCTCCGCTTAAGAATCTAGTGTTGATGGCTGAAGATGCTGAATCTAATAGCCAGTTAAAATATTAGCTTAATGTCAAATTAGCCTAATAAAATAAAAAATATATATATTTAGTTTAGCAAATAAAATAGCTAAACTTAAAAAAAGCCTAAAAAATGAAAAAAAGGACTAAATAAGCCAAAACAGCTAGCATGTAACTAAAAAAATAGCAAAACTTCAAAATAAGCTAATAAAATGTAAAAAAAAACCTAAATTAGCCAAAACAGCTAGCATGTAACAGAAAAAAATAGCTAAACTTAAAAACAGAAACAAAAAAAGAAAAAAAGCCTAAATTACATAAAACAGTTAGCATGTGGCTGACAAAAAAATAGCTAACCTTCATAATAGCCTAAAAAATGAAAGAAGTCTAAATTAGCCAAAACAGCTAGCATGTAGCTGAAATTTTTGTTAAACTCTAAAATACCTTAAAAAATCTTAATAAATGCCAAAATATTCCAAAAAGTTACCAGAATCCCAATTGTGAAAACTTTAAGACTGTAACTTTTTAAGCATAAATATGAATAATAAAAAGGCAGGAATATTATTCCAGAATAAATCAATTTAAACCTTAAATAACTTTCAACCTTTTAGTCTCCATAAAAATATCCATCCATCCATCTTCTTGACCGCTTCTTCCCTTTCGGGGTCGCGGGGGTGCCGGAGCCTATCCCGGCTACTGATGGGCGAAGGCGGGGTACACCCTGGACAGGTCGCCAGTCTGTCGCAGGGCCTCAATCACACACACATTCACTCTCACATTCACACCTAGGGACAATTTAGAGTCACCAATGAACCTATGAAGCATGTTTTTGGACAGTGGGAGGAAGCCGGAGTCCCCGGTGAAAACCCACGCATGCACGGGGAGAACATGCAAACTCCACACAGAAAGGTCCCAGCCGGGATTCGAACCGGGGCCTTCTCGCTGTGAGGCGAGAGCGCTAACCACCTGCGCCACCGTGCAGCCCTCCATAAAAATATGTTTTGTCAAAATTATACTAGTTAGAAATAAGCACAAAATAACATCGGGCCATTAATCAAGATAAAATAAAATGATCTGGAGGGCCGGAAATAATTACACAGAGGGCCAGATCCGGCCCCCCGGGCCTTGACTTTGACATTAAAAGATAACTGGGAACACTTGAAATGGGTCAAATGACGATCAGATTGTGTCTTTAAAAAATGTGGCAGCCATAATAATAATAACAATAATAATAATACTAACAAGATTTTGGTTATCAGAGATCCAACTACAAATTAAAGGTTTTTCAGGTTTTGGCAGGTTTTATTGTATTTTATTTCCTGTTTTTGGATTGGTATTATTTAAAATCATAAGTTATCCAATTATTAATCTTGTCATGTCTATGCTGTAGCTCCCTCTGCATCTTCATACAATAACAAGAAAGGACAAAGAACGCTAATTCTACTTTACAAAAATGAATAAAAAAGTAGAACATCTTTTTTTCAGTTGAGTACATTTTCTAAAATATAAAATACTTTAAGCAATTCTAAATCTTGGATCCACAGTGTTCTGCATAGAATAGTCAGATATAAGTAAATGATGAAAAAAAATTAGCCATGAGACATTTTACTGGAACATTTCCCCTCGTTCATTTGGAAAATGCAAAGAAAAAACATTTGAAAGCTAAAAAATGCAAAAAAAAGACGATATTGTGCAGGATTTTATTTTTATACATAAATATGCATTTTTTATGCAGTTTGAATGTGTCCTAGCGCAAGATTTTATGATCCTACATCATCTTTCTGAACCTTGAAATGACTGAAGCAAGGTTTGCCTCAGGATCTCAAGCTGTGCGAGGGCTTTAAAGCTCAGATGCAGCGAGATGCAAGTCCACAATAAGCCTCAAAGGTAAAAAAGTATGACTTCTGGGTCGCTCATTACTCTGGTACCCCACCATGAAAAGGCCCACCCCTCTAAAAGTGAGATTTTTGACTTTCTTGAGTTAAAGAAAAGGCACAAAACCACAAAAGAAAAAAAACATGGGATGTTGAGAAGTGGAACATTAATAACTAAGAAAAAATTTGTTAGCAAAGGTTATTCTAAAATTAAAATAAATCTTTTATTTATTTATTTTTTTTATGATTATTTTTTTTTTATTAATTAATTAATTAATTAATTTATTTATTTATTTATTTATTTATTTATTTATTTATTTTTTAATGTTAAAGGCTGCCGACCCTTGGACTAATGTCCAAAAAAAATAAATAAATAAAAAAATATATTTTCTGAACATGACGTGGACAATCTGTCTCATAAACATGGAAACAATCTCACAAAATTGAGATTTTTATCTCAAAAAACATGATAAAATTTGATGAGCGATTCGATTGTTGTTCATTTTTACACAACTCCTCTCAGTTCCACACAAGAGGCTCCTGTTATTTAATTAATTCTCATTCTGAGCAAACAGTTTAAATCAGAATTGCCATCTGTTCATATCGTTGGGGATTTTCAGAAACAAGAATATTGTTTTTTTTGTATAGAAACCATAAATTCCTGGAGATTTGCTTTTTTAATTTGAGTTTTTTGTGTTTTCTGCATTTTGACCAATAAATACTGAATTTGAAATGTGCCTATTTGCATTAGAGAAATATGATCAATTAATTAATTTAGCAGGAGTTTTAAAGAAGCTAAAATAAAAGGTAAAATGTAAAAACAGCCTTCGGACTCTAAAGTAGCCCATCCCTTTGATTTTCTGCCTTTGAGCTGTTTGTTTTGGTGACTAAAAGCAGTCCTTGCTAAGCAGCAGGAATACGTCTTCATTTGCTGGTGCGGCATCGAGCAGGCGGCAGGGACAGAAGAACTTGTCAATCCTTTTGATCCCCTGTATTTGCTTTATCGTCTCTGCACAGCTTATGGTGTTTGATTGTCCCCGTGTTTGTGTCATTTCAACCGACCCTAAACCACAGCAGAGCGAGAAGCAGACGGAGAACAGAAAGCACACACGGAGGAAGCTTGTGTTTTTTCCCTTTCCCCACTGAACGTATATGAAAGGAACAGGAAGATGTGCTGTCATTTCAGTCACAGAGACACAAAGGCCTTTGAGAGAGGAAGATGAAAGCAGAAAATGACTCACCAGAAAGACGGAGAGACGGGAGCTCAAGAGGTGACAGCCGGGGTCGTTTCGAAAATGTTCACCCGGTTTTTGATTTTGGTCTTGAGAAAATGAATAGAGACGGATAATTAAATTAAATTACAAGTGCATGGCATGTTCAACCGATGATTACCTGTCTTATACTCTTAATCGTAACAAAAAAAATCTTAAAAAAAACTTTTTCCCAAAAAAAAACTTTTCCTAAAATTTTTCAAAGACAGAGAAAGTATTTTTTTTAATGCAGTTTCCACAAAATTTAAACTTATATCAATAATTATTACATTAATTAATATGATGCCAGTGCATTTTTTTCTACAAAATCAATAAATATTAAGTCAAATATCAATACTTTAATCTTATTTTTACTACTAAGGGTTTTTTTTTCACAAGAACCAGATTATTTAATTTGTGTTGTCATGGTAACAGCTAAACATCATGTTAAGTGATGCAAAGCATCACTTCACTTCTTACTGCTTGTTTTTGTCCAAAATGTTTTAGTCCACAAGTAGTTTTCTAGATTGCTTTTATTTGAAGAAATACTTGAATGAATGGTTTATTGTTCATGCCCTTTTTTTTTTAAAAGGAAACATACATTAGACCAGGGGTCTGCAACCTTTAACATTAAAAGAGCCATTTGGGCTCATTTTCTACAGATCAAAACCTAGAAGGAGCCGCATAGTCTTACTTTAGCCTTTAAGCAATTTGGATTTACATTCATGACATTCTTTTTTTTTTTTTTAATAAATATGAATTATGTCTATTTTTTAGCCTGAACAAAGCAAAAATATACAAAGGAACTAGCATTTCTCAAAATGGGATTTTTACTTTTTTTAAAAAACGTTTTTTACTTTACCTTTAGTAGAGGCCTAAGTGTCGAAAAAGTAAGCTTGTTGCTTAATTACTAGCTGAACTCCAAATTAGCATAAAATTCCTTAGTTAATTAAATCAGCCAAGAACGTTAGCATGTTGCTAAAATAAATGCTAGACTCTAAATTAGCCTTAAAATCCAAGCAGATAACAAATCAGCCAAAAATGTTAGCATATTGCTAAGATATAAGCTAAACTCCAAATTAGCATAAAATTACTCAGTAAACTAAATTAGTCAAACATGTTAGCCTGTTGCTAAAATAGAAGCTAGACTCTAAATTAGCCTAAAAACCATAGATAACAAATCAGCCAAAAATGTTAGCATATTGCTAAGATATTAGCTAAACTCCAAATTAGCATAAAATTACTCAGTAAACTAAATTAGAAAAAAATGTTAGCCTGTTGCTAAAATAGAAGCTAAACTCTAAATTAGCCTAAAAACCATAGATAACAAATCAGCCAAAAATGTTAGCATATTGCTAAGATATTAGCTAAACTCCAAATTAGCATAAAATTACTCAGTAAACTAAATTAGAAAAAAATGTTAGCCTGTTGCTAAAATAGAAGCTAAACTCTAAATTAGCCTAAAAGCCCCAGTAGACAACATATTAGCCAAAAACGTTAACATGTTGCTTATATAATATCTCATTTTTTTTTTTTTTTTTAACTTACCAGTATTTTATGTTTCTTCAGCCAGAGAGCCACCTTGAAGAGATAAAAGATCCACATGTGGCTGTGGAGCCGCAGGTTGCAGACTCCTGCATTAGACAAACTTTAGGCTTGAACAATTGGAACAGAATGAAGAAAATAATTCTTGTATAATCTGTTACTTTTCCCAAACAAAAAGCAAATAACCACCGTTAACTCTCATCAATATATTCTATCTATATTATTCTTTCTTTAAATATTCAATTCATTTTTTTTATGTAGCCCCATTATAACAACACAGTTGTCTCAACGGACTTCACACAAGTAATTGTCCAAAAACATAAAATCATTCATAAAATTTAAAACTAAACAGACTAAAGCTGAGCGCAATAAATAGTCATGTTATGTGACTTAACCTCTTTTTTTATGTCAACTTTTTAATCAGGATTGAGTATTTATTCACCGTGACCGTCATATAAATTGACATATTTTACATTAAACACAAACCATTCCTTAATACGATTTATCAAAGTGCTGAGACAGAATATTCATGAAAAGTATTCATTAAAAATATAAATAAATACAAATTAAAAGGCTTTATAGGACAGACCTCTTACTTTTGTTCTGAATCCTTCAATTAACAATGCTTCAGTTCAATAATAATTGGGACACTTTTATTTGCAAAGCTTTGCTAAATCCTTGGTAAATCATATAAGATTAAAAGTTACGTTTTTTTTTGTTTTTTTTTTTAATCCCCACTTGTTGTTTTGTACATCCCCTTGTTACATGACCCATTTTTGTCCTATCAAGATCTGTCAGAGAGACATCCTATTTTACCCAGACATTAGACACAAGATCATTCAGGCTTCAACTCAACACGTTCAATACTTAAAAACATGAAACAAACTTAAATCTCTAAGACACAATGCTTGTCACTTTATCAAATTTGTTTTTTATGTAAACAGAATACATCTTTACATATAGAACTGTTCTTACCAAAAGTATAATAAAAGCTTAATAACGTGCATCATTATATGAAATGGTTTACTTGCACCATTGAATTTGTACTCAATCTTTTTATTTATTTTTGGCCTTTTTGAAATTAGCAGGAGGTCATCTCTGAAATGGAAAATGAATTTCTAAAAGCTTTGTAATATGTCTGGGCAGAACAGAAGAGCAGTGGGTACTCGGCCGCTGGAGTCAGTGAAAGAGAAATAAATATATATCCGCATGTCCCTATCTTACTGGAAGCGGAGTGAACTAAAAGGACCTCAAGTTTCACCTCCCCTATCAAAATAATTAGTGCTCCTTTCATGCTTTTCTTTCAGTCCATTTGGGTCCTCTTCTAGGGCTGATTCATTCTTGTTGTGGCTTTCTGTGGTCACTTTTAATACAATTTTATGCTTTTAGAGTCTTTCTTTTGCTGTTTTGATCTTTTTCGTTTGTGTGTGCTTTTATTTTGTTAAAAAATATTTGTTTATGGGCACAAGTTTTTGCGTTTTAAATTAATCTCCAGGTTAAAGATGTATACAAAGATGGACAGACTCTTGATATATTTTCAAGATTAATAAAAAAATATTTTATTAAAGCAGAAGTAAAGCAGCATAGGTCAATCTTCTGTGTAAATCATTTTACATATACTTGGTATATGCTTTAAAACATATACATAAAGATGGTTATTTTTAGTAAGGATATCCAGCATTAAGTCAAATTAACTATTTTATTGTAATTGAATACATTTAGACACTGATTTAGGGATTGCAAATTTGTTACTTTATTTAACAACACTTATTATGTTAGTTTATGCGGATACCACCATCTTTTTTTTTTTTTTTTATCACATTTAAAAGTGTTGTAACTTTCTTGTTTTTTATGCTTAAATACCAGTATAAATGTTTTGGAAAAAATAAAAAAAATATAGTTTTTTAAGCGATTTTATGTGTGCTAAGGAACACTCATGAACTTTCACATTTTATCATTTAAGTCCTACTCCAGCCATAGTTTTTTTCTATTATAAAATTTATCCTAGTGGTCTTTTAATTATGATTATACAGTTTTTAGCAAAAATCTATAATCCTATTACTTTTTAAAGACTTATATTTCTGCAACGCCGCTGGAGCTTATTAAAAATTTTATTCTGGTTTGTGACGCGGAAGTTAGCTTAGCTATTTGTTTACAATCTCTCCAGCTTATAGCTCCTCACAAGCCCAAATCCAAAACCTTCCCCTTGTCCTTCCATTTGAAGGGGCACTTATAGTGAGAGTGGTGTCCGTAATATTTTTTTTAAGATCTCACCTTCTTAGCGGAGGATTACAGAGCTGTCCGTTGTGAGGGTAAACCGTGTCGCGCTAAACGCTAACGCTAGCTGACCGGCGACTTTTGATGACATCATCAGGCGACAGTGAGACACAATTTTCTATAACTCTCAGTTTGGAGGGCTAAATGTAGGGTAGGAGATGGGAAGAATTCGGTTTGGGCCTAACATTAACTTAATAAATATAAATATATATATAATTTTGTATTTATTTATTTACACATTTAAACTAAAGTGGGAGGATAAACCCCTAGAGATGGAACATCTCGTTTTTAAGGGGGTCCTCCATTTTAAGAAATAATATTATCAAATGACAGGATTAGAAACAGAAGAAAATAGTAAAAAAAAAAACAGATTAAATACACACAAAACCCCCCCACACACATTCCATCACCTTTACCCAACAGGACATTTCCACTTGTCCCTATAGATGCTTCAGAATTGTTGTAGAGAAGACTGAATTTTGCCCGTCCATGGCAGATGCTGTGAGCTTTTTCAAACCACTGGTTTTCTGCTCCTGATCCAACAAGATTTAAATAAAAAAGTATTAATAAGATTATGTATTATTAGAGAAAAATTATGAAAAAAATGCAACAAGAAATTGTTAAAAACACCCAAAACACTATTTTTACTATATATATTTTAATGAGTATATTATAAATAATATTTTTCTGCAAAAACACAAAATCCTAATAGTTGTTTTATTTGATATTCAAGTTTTAAATTTTATATATTGCAACTACATACATTGAAAGACATGATTGAATGTAAAAATCTGCACAAATCTCTTTTATTTAGATCGATTTGGCTGCAGATATGTCTCACTTGATACACGTTACCCTCCCTGTTCTGGATGACCCGTCTTTGATCTGTTCCCCTCAGAATCGTTTATTCATTGTGAGAAACTGTGCTGAGCATCTTTTGATCTGTAGTTCCCAGTTTTCTTCTCTGCATGTTATCCTCCGTCATCCGCAACGATTTATTTACATGTTTTTTTTTTAGTAAATCGATCATTGTGGAGTGTGCAGCAGGTAGTTATCAGTGGCCTGAGGTTGTTTTTCTTGCTGTAGACTTGAATCCATTTCTCGGTCCCATCTTTGCTCTGAAATATCCCACAGAAGAGAGGAAAAGACTCGTGCGCCCCTCGGCTTGAGGGAGCAGCCAATGAACAGAGCGCAATGGTCCTGAAAGACAAGGCAATTTGGCCACAGTGACTGGAATAATGAGAAAAGCATCGTAATGTTGCCAGAGTCCAATTTACAGGGTACAGAAGGAAAGAAAGACAGATTGAAAGAAGGAAAGTGAGATGTGGGGATGAAGAGGGAATATAGGGAGGCAAGAGATGAGAATGAGAGGGAGAGTGAGCAATCACCCCTGCAAGAAGGCGTATTATTAGTTTTTTGTTTGTGTTGAGGTGGCTGCACATTAACCTGTGCAAACACAGCTTAGAGCTTTGCTTCCATGGGGCAAAAAAGATGGTGAAAACAGGGCCTCTGCCCTCGAACAAAAGGCAATAAATAATAACTAGATATACAGGCTAAATCCTTTTTTCTGTCGTCAGTGTGGGAATTTTTTTTTTTTTTTAAGACTCAAAATCAACATGTTAAAAATAGTCGATGTAATGTGCAGAAAATCGATAGAAACAGCAAAAAATAAATAAATAAAAAGTGCCTGGAAAAAAAAATCCTTTCAGAACTTTAGGTAAAAATGACAAAAGAATAGAACTGCTAAATAGTGTTGCCACGATTAGTCGACTAATTCTCAACGAATCCACTATTAAAACAGCCACAACTTATTTAATAGTCGATTAGTCGTTACTTTATATTATATGGAGTCAGAGTGTAGTAAAGTTGAAAGTTATAATTGCATTATGCTAGCTTTTTGGACTATATTGGGATTTATTTAGATTTTTTAGGCTATTTTGGAGTATAGCTATATTAGCTACATGCTAGCTGTTCTGGCTAATTTTGGATTTTTTTCATTTGTTTAGGCTAATTTTGAGTTTTGCTAATATTTTAGCTTTATGCTAGCTATTTTGGCTAAATTATGCATTTTACCAGTTTTTAGGCTAACTTGGCATTTAGCTTATAGTTCAACTACATGCTAGCTGTTTTTTCTAATTCAGGCTTTGTTTTTAGCCTTTTACGCTAATGTGGAATTTAGCTCATATTTTAGCGTTTTGCTAGCGGTTTTGGCTAAATTAGACATTTTTCCTTTTTTTTTAGCTGGTATTTAGCTACTATTTCAGCGACTTGCTAGGTATTTCGTTTACTTTTGACTTTTTCTCTGTTTTTTAGGCTATTTTGGAGTTTAGCTAATAATTTAGCCATATGCTAGCTGTTTTGTCTAAATCGCCCACCAGTAGCCGGGTTAGGTTCTGGCACCCCCGCGACCCCAAAAAGGGACAAAGCGGACAAGAAGATGAATGAATAGACAGTTTATCTTTTTTTTTTTTGTTGGGCTAATGTGGTATTTAGCTAATATTTCAGCTACATGCTAGCTGTTTTGGCTAATTTAGATTTTTTTATCAGTTTTTCAGGCTAATTTTGCTAATATTTAGCTAGCTATCAGCTTTAGCAATTAGCTATTAGCATTTTAGCTATCACCTTCTGCATTTTCAGTTTTTAGCTTCAGCATTTTTAGTTGCCAATTTCACCATCTTCAGCTGTTAGCTCTAGCATCTTCAGCAGCTACATTCAGCTTACAGCATTCACACTAGCATCATCGCAGGTAACGCTATTTATCTGTTTTTAAAAATGTTTTAGTATTTTTTTAATATGAAGATTACATAAATGAGTTATTAAAAATTTGGCTGTTTGTGGTTTTCAGGAAAAGCACAAATGTTTTACGCTTAGGCTGGGATTGTTACACTTTGTCTGGGATTGTTACCCGACCCAGCATCAGAAAAGAAAACAGTTATGTGCCCCTCACAAGAAAAAGTTTAGGGACCCCTGCTCAAGATAAGTATGATCAAAATAGTCGATGTAATGTCCAAAAAAGGCTTTAGGGAACAGCAAAAAATAGGTGCCTGGAGAAAAAAAGAAAATTAAAATCCTTTGAGAACTACAGCAGTAGTTGGTAAAAATGACAAAATAAAATAAGTGCTAAATAAAAGTAGACAGATCACAAGCGTGGAGCAAAAGTGGATTTTTTTTTAAAAGAACTGAATAAAACCATGAGAAAAACTAAGTGGGTTTTGGACAGAAAATTGTCCCCACTTCTTCAACCTGACGAAACCCAGCGTTTCAGCAGATGGATGCGTTGTGCCCCCGTTAACAGTCCAGGCCTGATATCGACATCCAGCGAGCCGCGTCTCACGCCAGAAGCACCTGATGCCTCCTTTAGCGCTGACTGCTCATGATCACTCTGCCTCTCTCAGCAGCTAGGTTTTTGTGTCTCAGCAGCTTGGGGAGGGAGGGGTTTAACCACTGCAGCTGGACCACGAAGGCCGATTTTTCTCGCCCGCCATCCTCCAGTACAATTCTGTAAAATGAAAGTGACAGTTAACTGGTCCCAAGGCCGATCTAGTCAGAGGTTCATAGATGTGGCCCTAGAGGGTCGCAAAAAAAGGCAGTAAGACTGATTGAGACGTATGTCTCCTGAGCTGGCGGTAAACATTTAATAAAGGCAATAGTCTGAAAAATCTTGTTGCCGCAGATCAAGAGCGATGCACATACAAAGTGAAAGGTAATGAGGCTTTCCAACACATGCCTGCTTCATATTTTTTCAAAACTCTTTTTCTCCTTCTACTCATCTGGGTGAGAGAATGGATGAGATTGTTGTTACTCCAACTGTTAATGACTAATGTGATTAAAATAATCTTGATTTTATCATGCTGCCTGTTATGAAAGACTCTTCACTTTATAGATGTCTTAAGTGCTTAAATTTGAGCTCAATTTAACTGTTAAAAATTGAATGGATCTATTATGTGTCTCTCAAAAGTTAAGCCATTTTATTTATTACTTTGTCAAATCCTGTCCAAAAAGTCTGCTTCATTGATAACAATGCCCATTTTATAAGGCACACAATGTGACGCTCCCAGACATCGCGTCACATTATTTCCTGAATCCTAAAAACCCTCAGAATATAGACAGCAGCTGTATTCATACATCTCAATATGTCATTTTTGAGTCTATATCTCTGCTGTTGGAAAGCATGTCTTCTCCTCACAGACTCAAACCTCCTGTGCACTTCTGCATACAATTCTCTGATTTCTTTAAGGGTACACAGTGTTGTTGCTCCGGGTGCTTTGTAAAAAAAAAAAAAGGAAAAAAATGAGGCCAAAAAAATGTTTGGCAACATCCCCACACTAGCAAGTCCAGAGAAGAAGAGTTTTTAGGATTAATATCTAGGAATTGAGCTGTTGCCAATCGGTTATCTGCACTCTTATCCCAACAAATGTCAAATTGCTGCATTTTTAGCTTTATAAATATAGATCCTTCAGTTTATTTTTAGCTACTATTTATAGTCATATAGAAAACTGAATACTTCCTTTTATAGCATCAAGGTTTTTCTTTTCTTTTCTTCTCAATGATAAACAAAAACACAATGCACTAAATGTTTTTTTTTTACCTAATATTGCAACTAGTACATGTTTAATGAAAACTTAGTGCTTTAAAATTAGTCATACATGATATTTATATACAATATATTTATGACTATAGTAAACTCTTCACCAAAACAGTTTTTCACAATCTTAAAGGTAAACTTTTATTTTTTGAAACAACTATTAATTGACATTCACTCTTTCATGTTTGCTGAAATATCAAGTCTTAAGTCTGGATTAACCTAAATCTAAGTTTTTGGATTTTGGAAAAACTTTTATACTATTTCGAAGAATTAATTTAAACAGAAATGTTCTCCTGTTAATGTTAGTTCAGGGTGATTGTCCTTCTTTACTTTGTTTGTTATTTTGGCCTTTTGCTTCACATTTCAGTTATTGTTTCTTTGATTTCTTGTAAATAAATATGCTATCTTTTTTAATGGAGACGATCCTTTTTGTGTTTTTGTCAAACATTTTTTCTCAGTTCACTTTTATGCCCCTGATCCCCTAAACCAAAAGAGAACGTAACACTATTGATGCCCATATTTAGCATAATTGTTGATACCATAATTGTATGTAAGTCCATTTTACATACAATTATATGAATATTTTTTTTATTTGTAGGCATCTAAAAGACAAAATTAAAAATAAATCATCATGTCTATAAAATTTCAAAATGGTGCATTTTCTTTTTAACCTGAAAAAACCTGAAGAAATTTTTTTTTTTTTTTTTTTTTACGTTCTTAAAAATATATTTACTCTATATAAAGATTCTGCACACTTTATACTAGGCCTATAATATAGAGATTAGAGCTCAGAATTTACAAAAATAAATATAATTCTGCAAAAGTATTGACTTTTTTTATGCAACAATTGGGGCACGAACAAAACGGTGCGTTAAGATATGAACAAAAGTGAACAAAAAGTCTTATTTTTGCATTAGTTAAATAAAAAAGGTCATTTGTTAAACTGCACGAGCTGGCAGCTTTGATTCAGCCTTGAACCCAATTAATTTGTCAAAAGTAATATATATATATTACTCTTAAAAGGTACTTTTTTATTTTATGTTTTTATTCATTTAGTCCATAAACAGCAGAGTCTGAGTAATATCAATGAATTGTACTTTTTTCTTGTTTTACACTTGTTTCTTTCCCTAAATCCTGCAACATTGTGGTCACAGTGTAATGTCACTGCCAGAAGACATTTACGTCTCAGGGGGAATACATTTTGTGTAATAACTTCCATTATGCGATCACACAATGAGAGGCTGAGTATTGTTGGAGTCATGTTGGCTCAAATGCATGTGTTCTCTTTCTTTAAAAAAGTGAAAATATTGAGCCCATTCTTTGGGCCTCCAGCATGTTGATTGCCATCATTCTAAATGAATGGAGCTCTCGTTATTAAGCTTCCACGAAAAAAGCTTGTTTTGCTTTACCCAGAATGCTCGTGGGCATCAGCCTTTCATTATGAACCACCGACCACGCTATTAGTCTAAGGCTGCACACTGTGGGTTTTCTTTTTTTTATATATATATATTTTTACTGCTTCCATTTCATCTCATGCTGGATGTTTAAATGTGTCTTGTAATGCAACACCTGATTGCAAAGAGCAAAACTATTTATAAATAAATTGTTGGACTGATTTTACTGTAACAAAGTGGTTATGAATCCTTGCACACATGAGGTGTATATTTGTATAAACTCCTTTAGTCTTTGAGGCTAAACTGTCTTTATTATAGTTATATTTGCATTCATTTCTTGTTGGACAGAACCTGAACTTTATTAATTTTAGCTTTAAAAGGTTGCACAGCATTTAAAACGGGTCTCAAGTTGATATTTTGCAAAACCTGCCTTAATATGAAAGTTCAATGTCTATTAAGCAATATCTTCTGCATGTCCACGCTTGTTTGATGATAACTTTGTGATGTTTCAGCTTGCTTAAAACTTTGCATTTGCTATCGCCGTTGGATCTGGTCGTTAGAAAAGTCCTTAGCAACAGTTGCTAGCGTCATTATCTCCCGTTGTATCACAGGACATGCAGAAGATGTTGCAGTACATAGACATAAACAAACACTCAATAAACTTGTTCAGTAGACATAGACTATAGATATAGAGAGTGGACACAAAGCATATTTTTGTCATATGTTTTAGTTAACAGAACCAGCTGCAAGTTGCAAAAGGAACATTGTCACCTAGCAATCAGTAAATATTCTTGTGTGTCAATAAGTTAAAAAATTTGACTTTACTGACCTGTGACAGCGCATGATTAGTAGGAGATGAAAAAAAAATCTCTGCAACAACATTTAGTGTATATTATTCTTGCACTGACATGAAAAAAATCCCATTTACAAGATATCGCAAAATAAGGAAAGTAATAAGAAGTTTAAGTAAAGTACAGTAAAAAATTCAAGTGTCATTTTTTTAAAAACAGAGTTAATTTCAATGTTCTTATCTAGTTTTATGAACTGTTTTTCAATGTGGTACATTTAGAAGGATATTATGTTTATTCAAGCAGAAATATTTATAGTGGTGATATATATATAAAAGGTTTCATACTCATTAAAATAGACTTGAGCTTTTACATACAACTTTAAGGAAAACTGTTTGTAGGAGTTTGTAAAAATCAGATCTAAAATGTCCCAAAGGCCCAGTGCAATTTACAAAAACCTGGGTAACTTTGAACACTGGACGGTTTGGGAATTTTTACCGTTTTTTTTGTTTGTTTGTTTATTTTTTTTGTAGCAGGGGTGAAGATTTATGCTAACGAGACACAGGCTATATCCGAATTCCATCTACTCACTATTTAGTGGACTTTATAGTGCGTTCGCCATTTTCTAGTGCTGTCCGAATCTACTAATACACTAGAAATTTCCCATAAGTCTTTGTGAAAAACTAGCGTGCATCTGTACTCACTAGATTAGCGAATGTCGCGGTCGAGAAATTTCAAACAAAAAAAAAAAAACGTTTTTAAATGTATTTTTTTAATAAACCATCCACATTTTCACCACAATGGAGTCATAAATAAACGTCATGAAATGTTCGTATCATTTCGAGTTTGACTTTGTGAAATCGGTGACGTCATTCCCGGCGTTCGGAAATACGTAAGAAAAGTAGTGAGCATCATGACAAAATTTCCTTTAAAATCCAGGGCACTGAAAAGTTTTTTAGTCGTTAGGGGTTAGAGAGGGATTTCACAGACAACCACAGAGCTATGATAATCAGACGGGGAGGAGGGGTCAGGGGCGGGGCTACTCAGCTCCAAAAGCCACGCCCCCTAAGTGGAGATTTTGAAAACAGAGGCTTCAGATCAACATGAAAAATTGCTTTTTATGACGTTTAGGTTGTGGGATTTTGGTTAAAACTTCATAATTATTATTAAAACACTACTGGGAACGTTTTCTTTAAATTAAAAAAGAATTGTCATAGGAGGACTTAAAGGATCTGCAATAAAAAGAAGCCTAGAAAAATATAGAAGAAGGGAATTGTGTGAGTTTAACTTTTCAGCATGCATGGAGTAAAATAAAAAAAAGTGTGAACAACAAGAAAATCATACGGTTTAGAGCTTTCTGTCTCAAGGTCTATAAAAAACAAATGTTTTTTTGTGATCATTTTCTCTAAATTTGACTTAATAAGTCGACCTCAGCGACCTTTTCTTCAGCCAGCACCTCCAAACAGTCCAGATTCAGTCCTGACTCCTTCCCTTTCATGCCTGCCCACTGCTAAGTGAATTACTGCCACTACATGCTTGCAGGGTTTCAGAGTAAAAGACGATTAATCTTTTCAGTGTAGGACATTGCTTGGCAGCTACCAACACTGAAGTATTCCGTGGGAGTCCCGTTCACAAGGAGACACGCTGCATACTGTAAGATATGAGCAGCTGTCTTTGTCTCACGGATGCTCGAAGATGTACTGTTGGTGTCCGCTTTGTTTATGCGAGTGTCCTTGCCATGCACCCATGCAAAACTTTTCTCAAAGAACGGATGGGAACAACTCAAGGTGCTACAACTAAACCTCTTTTAAGAGGAACAGGTACTCAAAGACATTCGTCTGAAAAAAAAAGAAAAGAACTGATTTCTTTGTGAATAGGAGCCCTTACACACTCTATAGAAGTCTGACTGTTTCTCATTTATGTGCAAATACTCCAATGTTGCAGCTTTTTCTACCTAAATTATCAAAAACAGCTCAAGCCAGCAAGGTGAGATAAGAAGACTTCCATCTGACTATCACAAAAGGCCCCTGCAGAGAGCAACAGTCGGCTTCACCAACATGAGATGTATTGTTAAGATAGGAGTTTCTTCAACACAGATCTAGACTTTTTGGCTTGTGTTCACACATTCGCAACAACAAAAGCTAAAAAAAAGTCTAAATAAATATGAAACAAATAGATTTTTACCATTAAAACAAAAAAAAAGATCTCAGAAGAGTTCATTTTGATATATTTGACCAATAACGTGTGATGTGTCAACTCAAAGCATTCACATCCATTTTTTTTCATTTTTGCTGCTTTTATTTCAGTAGATCCTCGCTCTCAGTTCCCACTCAGCGCAGAAGGGATTACAGTAGCATCACTCAAAGCACGTCTCAGCTGAAATCCATCTATCAGCCTCGTCCCTGAGCAATATTTCTGAGTTGCTCCCAAGTGGGAAGATCAAATATTTTGTAATGCATGGTGAAATCCATTCGTTCTGTGCCGACTCCTTAATAATCCCTTCAAGAGATTCCTTTTTTCTCCTCTAAAGCCAATTATTTCACATCAGATCAAAGGCATTTATTTATCGTTTACAGAGGATAAGATTAATGTAGTGAGACAGTACACATAAAGTCATGAATGTGCGTTTTTTGTTTTTTCAGCGCTGATTCAGCAACTTCAGTGTATTTATGTTGAAAAATACACATTTTCACAATTGTGACAAATGATTATCTGTTGTACAAACTAATGTGTTTTTCTTCTGTCTTATTCTATTTAAAGCTTCCTCTCAGGTCTGAGCAAACAACAGCCGTAAAGTTGGTTCCCAGCATGCAACTGGCTACGATGTCAGCAACAACCTGGATCCTGGCTGTGGCCTTGCTTCTTGCTATGCAGGTAAAATGATTTTCTGTCACACAGTGGGGCAAAAAAGTATTTAGTCAACCACCAAATTATCCCACTTAAAAAGATATAGTAGTTATACCTCAACTATGAGAGACAGAATGAGGAAAAAAATCCAGAAAAATCACATTTTCAGATTTTTAAAGAATTTATTTGCATTTTAGAGGAAAACTCGTATGTGGTCAATTACAAAAGTTCAACTCAATACTTTGACATATACCCTTTGTTGGCAATGACAGCAGTCAAAAGTTTTCTGTAAGTCTTGACAAACTGTTGCTGGTATTTTGGTCCATTCCTCCATCCAGATCTCCTCTACAGCAGTGATGTTTAGGGGAAACATGGTCTTTAAACTCCCTCCAAAGGTTTTCTATGAAGTTGAGATCTAAAGACTGGCTAGTCCACTCCAGGACCTTGAAATGCTTCTTATGAAGCCACTCCTTGGTGTGTTTGGGATCGTTGTCCTGAAAGACTAAACTATGTTTCATCTTCAATGCTGATGGAAGAAGGTTTTCACTCAAAATCTGATGATACATGACCCCATTCATTCTTTCCTTTACATGGATCAGTCGTTCTGGTCCCTTTGCTGAAAAACAGCCCCAAACATGATGCTTCCGCCCCCATGCTTTACAGTAGATATGATGTTCTTTGGCTGCAACTCAGCATTCTCTCTCCTGCAAACAGTAGAGTTCTTACCGAGAAGTATCTGACCATAGAACATCCTCCCAATTATCTTCTGGATCATTCAAATGCTCTCTAGAAGACTTTAGACGTGCACATGTACTGGCTTTAGGGAGGACACGCCTGGCACTGCAGGGTTTGAGTCCCTGGTGGCGTAGTGAGTTACTGTCTTTGTTACTTTGGTCCCAGCTCTCTGCAGGTCGTTCACTAGGTCCCCCGTGGGGTTCTGGGATTTTTGCTCACTGTTCTTGTGATCATTTTGACCCTATGGGGTCCTAATAATTGCTCCCACAGTTGATTTCTTCACACTGAGCTGCTTACCTATTGCAGATTCAGTCTTCCCAGCCTGGTGCAGGTCAACAGTTTCTGGTGTCCTTAGACAGCTCTTTGGTCGTGGCCATAGTGGAGTTTGGAGAGTGACTGAGGTTGTGGACAGGTGTCTTTTATCTAAGTTCAAACATGTGTCATTAATACAGGTAATGAGTGGAGGACAGAAGAAGTTACATGTCTGTGAGAGTCAGAAATCCAAATATTTTCCACCATATTTTTATGTTTTTAATAGATTGTTCATTTCTGTTTTTGTTCTCCCGGGTTCATTCCTGTGCCTTTACTTCATCATTTTTACAACACACAGTCATAAAGGATAGGAAATAGCTTTAATCCCATGAGTTCTGCGCACATTGAGGGTTTGTTGTTCTGGAATGTCTCCCGCTCCAGGGCGCTGCTCACGCTGCTCCATCAGGAGACAACAAGCTTGTTCGAACCAGCCGAGTGAGGAGGCAGACCCCAGGGGGGGATCAGCCTCCCTCTGCTTCCTCAACCAACCAGACCCTGAAGGAACAACCTTTGATCTTTAACCATGTCTACAACATCAATGTACCCTTGGAGTCACTGTGTTCTGTTGACCTGGACGCCTCTGCAGCAGCAGCCCCAGGTGACGCTGAGGACATCTGACCGATCGTTGTGCTTTAAGACACTTTTAGCTTTTTTCTCAGCAACTCCCCTTAAGGAATATACACCAGTATTTATATTAATATTCATATTCTCTTTACAGATTCCAATGCAGAGTTAGGATCCAGACCGTCAGCGGAGGGTCCAATGGATCCAAATAGATCTGGACCGACAGAATTCACTGAGCAGACGCTGGATGCTGACAGCCAGGTCCGAGCAACATTTTTGTTACTAACACAGGAAGTGTTGGAAGTAGCGTGTGGAAAGTGACAGGAAATGTAGCCTCATTGTTCTTTTACATCTCTGTTGATCTGAAGAAGTCAACACTTTTTGAGTCAAAGGCACACATTGGTTACTATCTGCCCAGAGCTGCACTGAGATGATCTTGTTTGGCACAGACTGTTTTTTTTTTTTTTTTGGAAAATAAGTTATTTGAGCTTCTGTCAAACGTGTGTCCTTCCTTAGGTCACATTTACTCATCGCATCAACATCCCAAAAGCAGCATGTGGATGTCCAGCAACAATGGCCATCCAGCAGTTAGCCACGAGAGTGGAGATGCTGGAGCGAGAAGTGTCCATGCTCCGAGCTCAGTGTGGATCTGGATGTTGTGGAGAGAGTTCTGCAATGGGTGAGTCAATTTCCTTTAAATCTCAAACAGGAAAACCAAATACAGTACTGGACTATTGGAAAAAAAATACCCCAAAAAAACATCATACACAACAGGAAATATGAGGAAAAGTGGTTTAACAGAGGAGACTATTTGGCACCAGGTTATTGATTCTGGGCACTCCACTACTGTACTGAATGGTGTGAAGAATTCTTTGATATTGCTGCTATTATAATATGAGAGGGACAGAATGGATGGAATATATTATGTTTAAAGGATGTGCTCCAATGACACCATCAGCCATTTCAAACACAGTCTATAAAGACCCCATCTCTATGGTGAAAATAGGATTTTCTCCAGTGGTCATGATCAGAATCAGAAGGAGGATAAAATAGTTGAAGCGGACAGTGGAGATGAGGAAACACAAGCTGGAATAGCTTTTCCCGGGTGTTTCGACACTTTTATTCTCCTGTTAAGACTTTTCCGCCCTGTAGATGTGGCTGGCTAAAGCTTAAAGACCCACTTCAGTCATCTTTTGATCTACTTTATAGATGTTCTGGTGGTCTTTTTGTTATTATTATGCTGTTTTTAGCCATTTTTTTTTTTAATATGTTGTTTTCTTGGACATTGTTTTTGCAGAGCGGCAGAAGTTCATTAGAAATTTACCTCTGAGCTGGAGGTGCTTGTGACTCACCCCGTGTATTTTATTAATGACACAAATATATATTTTTAAATTATTTTCTTTTATCAGCTTCTAATTCCCATGAATTAATTGGAGAAATACTCAGAAATTGAAGTTTATTGTTAATTTTTATTTTATAAGTCATCCATCATACAAAAAATGTCACAAGAACGTGTTAAAAACACCAAAAACACAGCTGGTTTCTACTGGTGGTTTTGAAAGTCCCACTATGACATTTGTTTTTTCATTTGAAAAAAACATTCCCAGTAGTGTTTTAATTATGATTATGGCGTTTTTCACCAAAATCCAACAACCTAATTGTCTTAAAAAGCCATTTTTTTAGTTTGATCTGAAGCCTCTGTTTCCAAAATCTCTTCTGAGGGGGCGTGGCTTTTGGAGCTGAGCTGATCTCATCTGTTCTCTTTCATAAGAAAAATGCCTCACATACATGTTAAAAACTGTTAAAAATGATCTCAAAGTTGAAGTACAGTGCGTATAAATGTCTCTGCAGGGCATCTGGACTTCGTCCCGGGCTGCAGCGGTCATGGAAGCTTCAGCTTTGATCTGTGCGGCTGCATCTGTGAGGAAAGTTGGACCGGGAAGAACTGCTCTGAGCCCCGCTGCCCCAACGACTGCTCCGGTCAGGGCGTGTGCATCGAAGGGGAGTGCGTGTGCGACCGTGACTTCGGCGGGGACAACTGCTCGGAGCCGCGCTGCCCTTCGGACTGCTCGGGCCGCGGCCTGTGCATCGACGGGGAGTGCGTGTGCGAGGAGTCCTTCACGGGGGAGGACTGCATGGTTGGGAGGTGTCTCAACGACTGCTCGGATCAGGGCCTGTGCGTCAACGGGACGTGCCAATGCCGACCCGGTTACGTGGGCGAAGACTGCTCCATGGTCTACTGCGCCAACAATTGCAGTAAGAAGGGAATCTGCAAAGAGGGTTTCTGTGTGTGCCAAGATGGCTTCGCCGGAGATGACTGCAACTCTGGTAAGTCTACTTCCGCTTTTCAACAATTGCTAGAACTGAAAAAAAATAGAGATAAATATTTGTATTTATTTTTTTAATGAAGTAAAGGCTACAAGAACAAATAATAGATGCAAGAGTGAAACAAACTGATATTATTTCTTGATCCAGGCTAAAATAAAACAGGCCTCCAGTATAGCAGAAGGTTTTGATTAATCAGAATTCATTCATTTTGGGGCGACAGGTGTCATATTAGCTATACGCCAAACTTCCACATCATTTTTTGCCATTTGTGATACCCGTCAACAAAGCGGAGAACAAGGACAGACAAAGACTGAGAGTCGTATTAATGAGGCTGAGTCCTCTGTGCCCCCCCCCTATTTAATATCTATACCAAGCGAGGGAAATAAATTGCTTATTTCTTTGTAATTAGCCAGTGCTCATGCAGCAGAGTTTGTGGAATACAAATTTGAAGCAGTTCAATTACCAGAGGCATGCCTGGTGACAGGCTTAAGTGTTTCATGCTATCAGAAGCTGAAGAAAGTGGCATACGTTTTCGTTTCAATTATTGCGGCCAATATTTTCCCACTCTGAGAAATAATAGAGGCTGTTGAAGCTTAATTAGATATTCCAGTCATGGAGAAGAAATTGATGTATATCATGCTCTAAAATACTGTTTATCCGTCTGCAAACAACTTATCAGCAGATATGCTCAATCGTCATGTTTAGGGAACCAGAAGTTAAAATGGAAAAGTTGTAACACTTCTTGATTTTTGTTTGAAAGCTAAAATTGTGAGGAGTGACATTTACATTCGCACAGCTGCAGTTATCAGTGTTATTGTAGAGGCAGGTAGTGAAACTGAAGCTCTCCCATGATGCTTTACTGTCTTATTTTGTTGTTCTGTTCAGTACAGAAACATCACAGCAGCTCCTGTCTGTGGGTTCAAATTCAATGTCATATTTGTGCAAAACTGTAGCTTTAAGAATCACAAGGTCAACTCATATTACAATATTGGGCAAAAATAAAAA
>NC_050528.1:10123166-10127286 GCF_002922805.2 Oryzias melastigma
GATGCTTTACTGTCTTATTTTGTTGTTCAGTACAGAAACATCACAGCAGCTCCTGTCTGTGTGTTCAAATTCAATGTCATATTTGTGCAAAACTGTAGCTTTAAGAATCACAAGGTCAACTCATCATACAATAGTGGGTAAAAATAAAAATGTTTCTATAAAAATAATGGAAATACCAAAAACTTTGGTCAAAAAACGTATTACTAGTACCATCCATCCATCCACTTGTCCGCCCATCCATCTTTCCCTCCATTCATCAGTTCGTCTGTCCATCTTTCTATCAGTCCATCTTTCCAACTATCCATTCATCCATCCTTCTGTTTGTCTCTCTGTTTGTCCGTCTGTCCATCCATCCATTCATTTGTCCTTCCATCTTTATATCCATCCATCAGTTCTTTCATCCGTCTTCCCATCTTTCCATCCAACCATCCATCCATTCGTCCGTCTGTCCATCTTTCCAACCATCCATCCATTCGTCCGTCTGTCCATCTTTCCATCCGTCCATCGTTCCATCTATCCATTCATCCATCCATCCGTTTGTCCATCTGTTTGTCCGTCCGTCCATTCATTTATCCGTCCATCTTTATATCCATCCATCCATCCACTCTTTCGTCCGTCTTTTCATCCTTCCATTCATCCTTCCATTCATCTATCCATCTGTTCGTCTGTTCATTCGGCAATCCATCCATTTTCATCTATCTATTCGTTAGTCCATCCGTCCATCTTTCCATCCATTCATCCATCCATCTGTCCGTCCATCCATCTTTCCATCCAACCCATCCATCCATTCGTCTGTCTGTCTATCTTTCCATCTATCCATTCATCCATCCATCCGTCCATCCTTCCGTCCATCCGTCCATTCATTTGTCCGTCCATCTTTATATCCATCCATCCATTCTTTCGTCCGTCTGTCCATCTATACATCCATCTATCCATCAGTTCGTCCGTCCATTCGCCAATCCATCTCTCCATCCATCCATCTTTCCATCCATCCATCTTTCCATCTATCCATTCATCCATCCATTCTTTCGTCCGTCCATCCATCTATCCATCCGTTTGTCCATCCATTCACCAATCCATCCATCCATCCGTTAGTCCTTCCATCCATCCATTCATCCATCCATCCGTTTGTCTGTCCATCCTCAGAACCTGCTGAATCCCTTTGGGGTCACGGGTCCTCTGGAGCTAACCCACCTACTGTTGGGTGAAGGCGGGATATTATGGAGAGAAAACAGACTCATCCTGATTTGTGTGTAATTCTTGATTTGTACGTAATTTGGATTTATGCATGCATCATTTTTGATTTGTAACTCATTAAAGACATTTCGTGCATAATTACAAAAAAAAAATAAATAAAAAATACAATTTACACAACTTAAAATTACAACAGCTTGAAACTAACTACACACAAATCTTTACAAATTTCGCACAAATCACTCGCTACACACACAAAACCGCATAAATCTGATGTGAGACTTTTTATGTGTAAGTGATGTGTTTAAATGCTGCTAGGATGCTGGGTCATCAGAGTTTCCTTATCAACTGTTTTGAACTTAGATTGTGAAGAATATCTGGTGAAAACTTGACATTTTTCCTCTTTCTTAAACAGATATACCTAATAATTAAACCAAAATATCAGTTTTTTTTTTTAAACACTAAAGTTTCTCTGTTCTCTATTTTAAGTTGTACATGTATAAATTGTATTGTGCATTTTTTTTTAATTTTGTAATTTTTATACTTATGCACAATATATATAGTATGAGTTACAAAGCAAGACTTACACACCATCTGTGTACTTTATTCATTTAAAACCTGTTCCTAATGCCAAAAAACTTGTGCTCACGCATCTGCACTTGTATTGATTTCTATTTCAAATCTGGCTTTAACAACATGCTTTACCTTTCCAAGAATTTTCTTTACTCTTAGATAAACTTTTTGCCACTTTTTTTAGGCTCTTGTGTCCCCCCTCCAGCTTCACTTCATCTTATCGCTCCCTCCACTCAGTGGATTACTGCTCAGCCCTCTCTTCTGATTTAAACTGATGGAATAAATCTGTCCAGAAATGCTGCAGGTTCTGCAATAAAGCGAACAAGCTGCTCCACAGCATGCTCTCATTTGTCGGACAGATGTGAAAGTAGTTAAAAATTAGCACTGAGGTGCACAAAAGTTCCCTAAGGAAGACGTGTCCCGTAACATTCTGTGTCCGAAGGGTTGATGGGTTGTTTATCACCCCATTAGCGCTCCTATGCTTAAGTCTGTCTACTCTTTTTACCTCAGCTGTCGTCGTGTCTCATTTACTAGTCTGTCCTTGTTAATTTTTTACTCTCCTCCTCACACATTCATTCCTTATCTTTTCTCCTCCGTTGTCTGTGCTCACCGAATCAGTTTGGATCTTGTGTCTCATCCTCTTCTCCTGAATGTCCTTCGCTTGTCTCCCCATCCACCCCTTCAGTGTTTGTGGCAGTGGGAGCTGTAAACATCCACACTCATGCTTACATATTTGCATTCAGCACCAGATCTCTTTTTTATAGCTTGAAAATCTCCACCTCACCTTCCTCCTGCCATACTTTTTTTTTTTTTACTGGCAGGAATGCCACCGATGTGCTCAGACATAAAACACATTCAGAAGGAAGTCTGAGAATTTTTTTTTTTTTAATTAAAGCAAATATTTATTGGCTTTATGGGAAGCTACCTCGTCGGCTGGCAGCTGTATCTAATGTGTCTTGAGAATATGCAAACGAGCAGGGATGGGATTTAAATCAAGTCTTGAAGCTGAAGCAGCTGAACGTGTTGCAAATATGTTGATGGTTTTTTTTTTTTTCCAAAACACTCATGGATAATTACAGAGAAGAGCTGGAAATCACTTAAAGCAGAAAAGTTAATTCATTGTGATAAACAAACATACATTATACATTTTTCTATAGAGGATTTGCACCCAAAATCCCATTTTTAATGTCAATTTATAATGACCACCTGGTGGCAGGTAGTCTTGGGACGGTGATATGAACAAACATAATAATAAAGTACTGCACTCACAAAGTGAAAGGAGATTTTACTTTATATGCATAGAAAAAACTAAAAGCTGTTTTATCATAATTACTTCATTAGAAGGAAAACAAATAAAGTTAAATGTTATGGGAACTGAAGCATCTGATATAAAAGTAGCAGATTTTTCTCTAAATCCTATCTTTTTTTATGTATTTATTAATTTTTGTGTGACAGTAACTTAATGAAGTAAATATAATTTTAGGAGATGGCTTAAGACAGGGGTCTGCAACTTACAGAGCCATTCGTGTCAATTTTTAACGGACCAAAACCCAGCGGCTCCCTTCATCTTTTAGAAAAAGGACATTGATTTGTATAAAGGTCAATGCTACCATTATTATAAACAAAAATTTACTTATTTAACATGAATAAAACGTAAATATAAGGAGAAAATACCCTTTTTTTCAAAATATTAAACCGTTTATAACTTTTGACAGAGGTTAACATTTTTTCCTTTCAAAATAAAAGACACCTTGCGTCACATAGAATCAGTTCAATGCTGCCAATGTAGTAGCAGGTGGTGTAACGTCGGCAGTGATTTTAAAAATTATTTTACCGTTTGTGGTAGATTTCTGTCAAAACTGCATTAATCCAACTCAAAAACTAAATCAGAGCTAACCGTGACTCTCACTGTATTTCTCAACCCTTAAGGTGTACTTAAATATGTTTAAAATTAAAAAATGTAGTTTTTAAAGGCTAAAACTTTCATTTTCCTTTAACCATAGGGCTACAATGAAAGGGTAAAAGAGCCACATGTGGCCGCAGGTTGCAGACTGCTGGCTTAAGAGAATACATTTTTAATTTTCTAGAGTCAAACCCATGAATGAAGCAAATTTCAAACTAAAACAAAGCCATTGTATTTATTTATTTTTCAGATTTTGTGGTACACCTTTAAATATTTAGGAATATACACAATTTTTAAAATTATGATTTATCAATATTTGTAAATCATAAAACATCTGACGTGTAATTAAGTGCTTAATTAGAAGGCTTACCTTAAAAAGTTTTAGCTGCAGCCGAGCTTCTGCATGTCGGCCATTATGGATCCTGGATTGATTTTTTTTTTTTTTTTTTT